>NW_017617859.1:0-240000 GCF_001879475.1 Ipomoea nil | reverse complement strand
CTTCCATTCACCATTTGGGTGCGTTTTGAGAGATCGAAACCGGCGGGATCGTTGTAGTCCCAATTCCAAAGGTCCAATAATTCGTTCCAGAAGAATCTCAAGGATTTGGTGCATTCTTGCATTCCCCGTCAGCCCAGGAATTTCAATTCTGATTCTGATGAAAACTAGGTTGACTGACGGAGTTGTGGGTTCATAAGCCCCAGTATCTGGAGAAGGAGGAGGTGAAGGTGGAAGTGGAGGAAGGGAGAGTTTTGCAGATCAGCAAAGAGAGGAGTAGAGAGTAGACGGAGAAGAACGAGAAATGGCACCGTGTGGAGCGGAGTAGAAGTAAGTTCGTAAGGAGGTTCCGGCTGCTGAAAAATGCGAAGATGGATGAGGAGAAATCTTCCATGGATAATGGAGTGCTCACTGTAACTGTTCCAAAAGAGGAAGTTAAGAAACCTGAAATCAAACCATTGACATCTCGCTTAAACGTCGTCTGATAATTTTGTGTGTGAAATTTTGAATAATCGAAGGCTAAAATCTAGAGAAAAGTCAAAGACCTTTGGGTGATGAGGTTTCGCCGCCGGAATCCTCCGTGGAGACATCGCATTTGGGCGGCGTCTCTTCCCTCGTGCGAAAATGAAGTGATTTTGAGGCGGAGGAGAAAACTAACAATCCCAGAGTAGGCGAAGAATCTTCCATTGACGGAAGGTTGATGACAAAATTTGCGTGAAAGGACATAATTGTCCTCCTATTTCACGGTTGTTTAACAGCCCAGCAAATGTAACGGTGGACCAAAAGTGTCCACCTTTTAAAATGTCTGGGCAAAATGTGACTAAATTAATAAAACCGGACAAAATGTGTCCATTGCACAATAAATGTAGGACAAAAAGTGGATTTAACTCTAAATAAATAAATTTGTTCCAAATGGCTAAAAACTAATACAACACATACATTTTGTGTTAATCTTTCACAACCCCATTAATAATTAATAATAAATAAATAAATAATAAATAAATAAATAAATACTAAAATAAGAAGACAAAGTTGAAGCTTCTTAAATAAGAACCTTTTGACATCTCAATACTTGCCCACATTGATGGGTAAGAAATTATGTTTGTAAGGGGATCATTGCTCTTCTTATATAGAGGAGCTCTCTATTTTCAAACATTTTCAATGTGGGATAAAAATGATCTCAAAATCATTTACAAAGGGAGCCCGTGACTCCCTTTTGTCTTTTTTTTTTGTTTTGTTTTTTTTTTTTTGTTTTTTTTGTTTTTAATTTTAATTTTATTTTGTATATAATTTTGTTTGAATTATTATTATTATTATTATTATTATTATTATTATTATTATTGTTGTTGTTGTTGTTGTTGTTGTTGTTGTTGTTGTTATTGTAATTTGATTATTTGGCAAATTCGGCAAAATTTTAAGAAATTCGTTTGTTTAACATTTTATATTTTATCAAAATACCAAAAATATTATTTAATAACTTAACAATTTGCTCGAAACTGCTAAAAATTAAAACAACTCATATACATTTTTGGTTAATCTTTCCCAAATCCCCTAATAAATTAAAAAAAATAATTAAGAATCCATTAAGATAAGTTTGTTTAAATAAGAGCCATTTGACACGTTGGGTTTTAATAGGTTGTGGAACCGTGTCCACCTTGCAAGGTGGACACTATTCTATGTTCATAAATACTGCACTATAAGTTCATTATTATAAAGCTATATATTCATAATCTTTGAACTTCATATTCATAATTATTGAACTCTATATTCATAATTACAGAACTCTATGTTCATAGTTATTGAATTATATGTTCATAATTATAAACATATATATTCATAATTTTTAAACTTCATATTCACAATTATTGAATCTCTATATTCATAATTAGATAACTATGTGTTCATAATTATTTTCACAACACTATGTTCATAATTATTATAGAACTATATGTTCATAATTTTTGAACTATATATTGATTATTATAATCATAATTATGAACTATTTTTGAACCATGTCTACCTTGCAAGGTGGACACAGTTTCACAGCATAATTTGTCGGGTCAATAGTGTAGTACTATAAAAAGCCTTTGAACTTCTCAATACTTGCCCACATTGATGGGCAAGCAATTGTATGGTTGTAAGAGGAGCATTGCTCCTCTTATATAGAGGAGATCAAGAGCTCATCTTTCCAAACATTTTCAATGTGGGATCAAAATGATCCCACATCATTTACTAAGGGGAGCCACCTTTGTCTTCATCTTATTTTTTTTAATTTTAATTTTATTTTGTATATAGTTTTTTTTTGGATTATTATTATTATTATTATTATTATTATTGTTGTTGTTGTTGTTGTTGTTGTTGATGATGATGATGTTGTTGTTGTTATTGTTATTGTTATTGTTATTGTTTTAATTTTATTTTATACTTGAACAATAATATTTTTATTATACTTGAACAATAATATTATCAATTATATTATATTATAGAATATAATACCATATATAATATTACCAATTAATAGATTTTATTTAATTTCCATTTGACAAGTACTTACCAAATAAGTTTTACTACAAAAATTTTGGGGGGAAAATTTGTTAGCAGGATTTTACTTTTATAAAATAAGTTTTACTACAAAAGTTTTGGGGGGAAAATTTGTTAGCAGGATTTTACTTATATATATATATATATATATATATATATATATATATATATATATATATATATATATATATATATATATATATATATATATATATATATATATATATATATATATATATAGATATAGATATAGATATAGATGTAGTTTTTCCTATTTATTTAATGTTGAATAAATATTGTAGTATCCTTGTAATATTTTTTTTTTATAAAAAATATAATTGTTCCATTGAGTTGAATTTTGGTACATACGAATTATTTGTTAGAATAATGTCAAATGTATGAAATAATTCAATATGGGTGCGTAGTGCATCACAGAGCATTATGTGGAAAATGCTAAAATGGCTTAACGGCCGGAACGAAATGTAACTAGCGTTTTACATGTTTGAAATTCCGTAAAAGGACTTCGGTTCTGGTTCATGTAGAACCATAAGGATTTCAAGGATCAATTTGTCAAAAATTGGGATAGCTATATAATCGTGAGCGTCACAGCTCAAGTGTTGAATATTTTAATTAATATTCTGAGAACGATTATATAAGCTTGATTCAACTACTCGGAGAATTTGGTTGATTTGTTCTCGTTAATTGTGTTATAATTAACTTGATCAAAAATTTCAAATTGTACTAGTATATTTAATTTGAGACAAATTGTGTTTTGATGAATAGTGCTTTTGTAGCACTAATGGAAAGTGCAATTTAATTTGACACTTTGAAGAGCAAATTAAAACACTGTAACAATGCTATTAAGCACTAGGTAGAGTGCTTAATTAGGCACTTTCGGCCACTTGGTGGCTGCACCTTCACGTGTTGAAAACTTAAGCATTTGGTGCTTTGATAATAGCAATAAAGGTGCTAGATTATGATTGGTCTTAATGCTAATCTACTTAGCTTAAACCTTTCGTATGTGGCTAATTAAATTTAGCATAATAAAAGTGCTATGTGATTAGCACGAAAGGAGGTTTGGTTAATTGTGTAATTAACTAATAATCCTAGTGCTAAGTAGCACTGTAATTTTAAATTAAGCAACCGAATGTTGCTGCGAGTTTATAATTTAAAGCAACAGAGATTGCTTTGGAATCGGTGCGTTAGTTTGGTAGCAATGATTCGTGCTTGGTATAGCATGATTTGTGCCTCATTACTAAGCACTAATTCGTGCTTCAATTTCGAAAGCACTGATTCGGGTTTGTGGCCTTTCGGTCAAAACCGAATGGATTCGTAAGTGCTGATCTGTTCGCACCTACGAGATGTGCTAACATGTAGCACATGTCTATTCTTTATAAGAATAAAAGGATAACCAAATTAATTGTGGATTAATGCGGTTATGAACGATCGATGTGGTGAACGTGAAACACCTATTGGTGATTTCGGCGTAAGCGTTGGTATTGTACTCGAGAGTACGGTACGGCATTCACCTCAATCGAACGTTGTTGCCGAATATAAATATCAAGACGTTATAAGTTCAGGTCTACCTTAAAGTATGTGGTGTGAGACAATACTTTGGACAAGTAAGTACCTTTTAAATAAGGTTATCCGCATTAAATTCTTACGAATTATGGGTACGTAGGAAGTTTCCTATGAATGCCGAAATATGGGGGTGTCTTGCCAAAGGTGTGTATTGGTTCTTAGTACACGAGTCCTATAGTTTGGATGTACGTAGGAACACAATAAATTGAATCAAGTAATTCATCGTTCTTTGAAGATGTATTTCTGTGAAGGTTCAATATCGGACCTAGCACGTTGAAAGGAACTTTCGGCGAAGCTATGGTTGAAGGGTATGAAATAGAACCCGAGCTCAAAGCTAAACGTAGCAAGAGAGCTAGGATTGAAAAATCCTGTGGTCCAGATTTTCTGACGAACATGCTAGAATGTGACGCGCATATTCTAACTTGTTTACTAGAAAATAAATTGAATTTTCTAACATGGTTGTTAGAAAACGAGCCTCGAACATATGTAGAAGTGGTGACTTCTACAAATGGACCAACACGAGAGAGGATACTGAGAGTAAAGTAGATTCTATCTTAGAGAATCATACTTTGAACTGGTTGATCTTCTTTCGGGTTGTAAAACCTTTGGATCCTAATGGATCACTAGTCGGAAGATAAAACCGGTTGGTTATATTGAAGTAAAATGGCCGGGCTTGTAATTTTAGATTACATGCGACGCGAGTGCCACAATTACTTCAATATATATTCTCTTGTGATGAGAATGAAATCCATTAGCGAGACTTGGAAGTTTATCGAAATGGATGCATCGCTTTCTTAATAGACATGGAACAACCCGAGGGTTTTGTGGTTCCGCGCTATGGAAAGAGAGTGTGTAATTGGTGTAGATCATTTTATTGTTCGAAACAATTGCCTTAGTGTTTGGCATGTGAGGTTTTGATCATGCAGTGATGACCAACGAGTTTAGTATAAACGAAAGTGAAAGTGTGTCTACGTATTGCGTACGATAGACAATGATATCACTATTTGTGTATACACGATAAACTCAACGTGGGTAGTAACGATCGAATGATCAATTCTACCTTGAACATGTTAAATTTGAGATTTGACATGAGAAGTGTGAGTTTTGGCAAATTTAATCTTCGAGATTAAAAATCAATGAAAAAACTGTATGGTCTCGTGGTTAACCAATCTCACTGTGTTGATTGAATCCTTGTAGAGGACGAAAATCAAGTGGCTTGGACGCCGTTAGATACTAACGTACAACTTGCCGATAATCACGGAGATTGTATTTCTCACGGAGAATACATTTAGATTATCAGTAGTTTAATTGTATCAAATGGGTTGTACTAGGCTGGATATTGTCTTTACGGTTAACGAACTCGGTAGACATACGAGTAGCTCTAGTGTTGCGCACTAGAAGGCAATAGCAGTTATGAGATACTTAAGGTATGCTCGTGACTTTGGACTACACAACGTGGGATATCTAGCCATACTTGGAAAGTATAGCACGGATATCAAAGGACGCTAAGTCCATCAAAGGCTACGCCTTTACGTAGGCCAGTGCAGTTGGTTGGACGGAAATTCTCGAAATGAATTTGTGATAGCTAAGATCCGACGGGATCAAAGCTGAGAGCTTTACACTCGTGTCGCGAGCGAGTAGGCCGAATGGCTATGCCATTATTTTGAGAATGTTCCTAGTGGTCAACTCGTACCTCCAATTTGTGTGCATTGCGATAGTCAAGCCAAAAATTGGTTAAGTACAGAGTTAAATGTGGAATGGTAAGTCTAGACTTATAAGTCGTAGATATAATATCATTAAACAATTTCTCACAACGGGGGTTATCTCTATTGACTACGTGATGTCAAAAGATAACGTAGCGGCCGCTAACTCGCTAACCCGAGGGTAAGCAAATGGTTGTGGAGAAGTTGTTAGAAACAGTGGCTCCCGCGCAAGGTTAGCATGTTGATGCTTTAATGATTCGAATGTCGGTTGACATGTGTGAGTATACGGGATACTCGGAAAAGAATCACCTATGTGAGAGAGAAGTGAGGGTCGCTTCAAAGGAGAATTGATGGGAACAATTCTTCACAAACTCTTGTAGAACCAGGACGGTGACCCACGACCAAAATGGGCACACTCATGAGAACAGAGCATGACTGGTTGGGAGGTTCCTGTGTGAGATATGTCATCGTCTACACAAATGGCAGTCGGTTCAAAGACATCGCGTTCTACCGTACAGCCAGTAGAGTAAACATGTCTTCACAAGGGAAGGTTTAAAGGGTATAGTGATCCCTATCTATCCTATGCAGGGATCGATTGTTGAACACAGTTGTTTCCGATTTCAAAATACCCTGAAAATCAATTTTTCATTCATGTGGGGGATTGTTGGAAAAAAATAGCTTAAAATGGCATAAAATGACATATTAAGTGGCTATTTTGTGATACAATTATCAGTGGGGTCCACTTTTGATTTGGGTCGGGTCAACTAGAGATGAGTTCGAAAAGGCTTGATTCAAGCCCGAGCTCGTGTGCGCCGGCACCTGCGGGCACGAATGTTGTCCGGAAATTGGCTGGCCTTGTGAACTTCAGTATCATTTTCCAACCGATATAGTCACTTGGTTCGGCCGAAACCGAGAGCACCACTCTCGTGCTATAGAGAACACGAGAGGTTGTGGTGCACCGAGAGTACAACTCTCGTGCAACTGTGCATGAGAGTTGTACTCTCATGAACAGCAGCGCGAGGCCGAAAGTTTCGGCCTACCCGAAACTTGGTGAGGCTGAAGGCCAACAGTCCATTAACTCCAGTTTTGAATTTTGAATTTAATTCTGTTAATGGGGTTGCTATTTCAGATGTTACACAAGTGTAATGAATGCCAACTAAATGCTATTTAGTACTCCAATTCCTATATAAGAAGGGGTAGTAGGAGCAAGTGATTTACAACGAGAGAGGGAAGAACGAGAGTGACACAACACACAAAGATAAACACTTTTTCTTCTCAAAAACTCTGCTCCTACTCTTTTTCTTGCTGCTGTGTTTTGCCCGTGCTCTTGTTCGCCGGGTTCGTTCGTTTGGGTGCTCAAACTTCGAACCGTTGTACGTTTTATCCTGGGGATTAGAGAATTCAAAAATGATTCAGTTACGATTGAATTGAGATTACAAAGTATATCTGTTATCAATCTAAAACTACTCCTGACAACTAGGCTATACTAAGTCAAATATAACTAACACCATATAATTACAATCATATTATAAAATAATAATAACAGTAATACTAACACACCCCCTCAAGCTTAAGGTTGGTGAAGCACAATATTGAGCTTGTCCCGTAGAGTAGCAAAGCGTGGAGCAGGAAGAGGCTTGGTGAAAATGTCAGCTAGTTGATCAGTAGTTGAGATGTAGTTAACCATGAATTCCCCGGACGCCACCTTGTCTCGAACAAAATGATAGTCAATTTCGACGTGCTTGGTGCGTGCATGAAAGACCGGGTTGGCACAAAGATATGTTGCACCTAGATTGTCGCACCATAAAAAAGCAGGTTCGCCGGAGTGTAGCCCTAATTCTCGGAGTAAGGAAACAACCCAAGTAACTTCAGCGGATACATCAGCTAGGGCTTTATATTCAGCCTCTGTGGAGGACCGGGCCACGGTGCGTTGCTTCTTGGATAGCCAGGAGATAAGATTAGAGCCTAGATAGTCCCCTTTATGTAACGCAGGACACGTTTGACGAGCCCCCAGTGTTCAGTTGTAGGTGAGTGCATGAACTGACATAACCGGTTGACCGAGTATGCAAGGTCGGGCCGTGTGATGGTTAGGTATTGTAGAGCGCCAACCACACGCCGATATTGAGTCGGATTGTCAAACGGTTCTTCGGATGGTGTGACTGACTTTGTAACGGCTGCTGGTGTGGCAAGTGGCTTGCAGCCTACCATTCCAGCTCGGCTTAGGAGATCAGTCATGTATCGACGCTGAGAGAGGATAATGCAATCACCATCGGAAATAGTTTCTATGCCCAAGAAGAAGTGAGGAATACCAAGGTCCCGAATTTTGAAAGCAGAAGCCAGCCGTTGCAGTAAGGAGGCAATCAGGACAGCATCGTTCCCCATCATGATTATGTCGTCGACATAGACAAGTAAGAATACCCGGGAATCACCTGTCGTGTAGTAGAACAAGGAGACATCGGTTTTGGAGGATTTAAAACCTGTAGATAATAGAAAGTCATGAAGGCGCTTGAACCAGGCGCGTGGGGCCTGTTTCAAGCCATAAAGCGAACGCTGTAAGAGGCACACATGCCCGGGATTGGTGGGATCCTCATATCCCGGAGGTTGCTTCATGTATACGGTCTCTGCTAGGTGACCGTTCAAGAAAGCATTGTGAACGTCAAGTTGACGTAGCGTCCACTGATTTGACACCGCAAGAGAGAACAACATCCGGACAGTGGTGGGTTTAACCACTGGGCTGAAGGTGTCGAAGAAATCCTCTCCGGCCACTTGATTAAACCCTTTAGCCACGAGGCGCGCTTTGTAACGCTCCACCGTGCCATCGGACTTGCGTTTGGTGCGGAACACCCACTTGCACCCAATGATATTCATATGGGACTCGGGAGCAACAAGTCGCCAGGTATGATTATGGAGTAGAGCATTAAACTCTTGATCCATTGCCTCCCGCCAATGTGAGTGACCTACGGCTTGAGAATAGCACGTTGGGTCGGTGGTGACAGTTAAGGCCTGGAACGTCTCATCTGTGCCCTTAGTCATATGACGTAGGCGCATGACATGATCCCGACTCTGTAGAGCAACCCTTTTTCTGCGGGTTTTAGCCGGTGCTGTGTGGGTGATAGCCAGTGCAGGTGGCTCCCGAGCTAGCGATACGGGCTCCGGCTCGGCATAACACGGTGTGTTATTGGGTGCCACTAGTTGTGGAACAAGAGGTGAGACTATTGGTGCAGCAGCCCATGGTAAAGCGGGCGTTGATGTCTCAGCAGTTGTATGCCCTGTAGAAAAAGGAAAAGCAGTCTCGTCGAATCGGACGTGACGGCAGATGTAGGTTTTCCCACTTGTTAGATCAATGCATCTGTATCCCCTATAGGTTGGTGGGTAACCTAGGAAGACACACGGAGTGGACCAGCATTCTATCTTATGCCTGTTATAGGGGCGTAGATAAGGAAAACACCGACATCCAAAGACTCTAAGAAAGGTATATGGTGGTGATGTTTTAAAGAGACGGGTGTAGGGAATTTCAAAGTTTATAGCTGCTGAAGGTAAGTAGTTAATTAAACAGGTTGCTGTTTCGACAGCGTAGTCCCAGTAATGTTGGGGAACTTTGCCTTCAGCTAACAGTGCAAGACCTATTTCAACAATATGTCTGTTTTTGCGTTCTACCCTCCCGTTTTGTTCATGGGTATAGGCACAAGACTGACGGTGATTTATTCCCAGATTTTGAAACGTAGTGTGTAACTTTCGGTACTCACCCCCTAGATCGGACTGAATGGACTTGATAGAGCGCGAGAACTGTCGCTCTACCAACACACGAAACAACTCGAAAATTTTATATATGTCAAATTTCATCCTTAAAGGATAAAACCAACAGAAACGCGAAAAATCGTCTACAAATAGTACAAAGTAGCGAAAACCATTTGTAGACATTACAGGTGACGGTCCCCATATATCTGTATAGACCAAATCTAGTACATTTTCACTAACATTGGGAACTTTATCTAATTTAAAACGTGTGGACTTGCCAAGGTGACACGCTACACATGACTCCACGGATTCACTTTTATTTGGAATGACCGGGCAATTTGACAACACTTTATTGAGCAGCTGTTTATGCGGGTGACCAAGGCGACGATGCCACACCGTGGGAGTAGCCCGGGAACTGACGAACGCTAGATGACACCGGGACACCGGGAGTTTATATAATCCGCCAGTGGTGGGGCCCCTAAGAAGAATTGCCTTGGTGGTTGAATCCTTCACAAAAAAACAATTAGCATGAAATTCAACAAAGACATTATTTTCAGATGTGAATTTCTGCACAGACAATAACGGAACTGACAAAGATGGTACGTGTAATATATTAGATAAAGACAACGGTTTAGAATTAGATGGGAGAGATGCATGTCCAACGCGTGAGATCGCCAGACCTGCGCCATTACCGACACGCAAGACATCGGCGCCGGTATACTCATCCAAATGGCTCATCATGCCCGCATCCGGAGTCGCATGGGCAGTCGCTCCCGTATCCGGATACCAGGCCTCGGATGGTGCAGCTGTTGACGGCATGAACGGTGCATCATTCGAGATTGCAACGTTGGCTTGCGGCGGTTGTGTATTGTATCGTTTGTAGCAGTACACCGCCGTGTGACCGTGGGACCTGCAAATTTGACAGCTCGGAGTTCCACGGCCACCTCGTCCACCCCGATTCTGTCCACCACCACGGCTATTCCGGCCACCACGCCCTTGCGGATTACCTGACTGCCTGCCGCCACCTTGCTGCGTACTGCTACGGCCCGAGCTAGCATACATGGCCGTGAGGCTGCCAGGTGCGTCGCCGGCCACCGGATAATCGTCCACGAGTATAAACTCGTGGGCCTGGAGATGATCGGAGAGATGCGCTAAGGTGACTGGAGATCTCGTCGCCGTCAAGGAAGTCGCCATGGCCTTCAGTTCCGGACGTAATCCCCGAAAGACATAGAGATTCTGCTCCATGAGGGATAACGGCCGGCCGGCCTGAGCTAATGCTTCCACGAGCAATTGCGCACGCCCGAGGTACTCGGCGGTAGTGGAGTGGCCTTGCCGGAGAACCTGGAACTGCCCCAATAGACTGAGGCATCTGGCTTGGCTCGACGATCCGAGAGCGGATGTAATAGACGACCACACGGCAGCAGAGGTTTCTTTCCCGACGGCGAGATGGAGGACTTCATCTGCCATGGAGGACACTAATAACGACAGTATGGACTGATCCTGCTTCTCCCAGGCCTTGAACGCCAGATTGGGGATGGTGGAAGCAGTCGCGTCGTCGGAGGTCCCGGTCGAGGGAGCGGCAATCGTGGCCGGAGGACATGGATAACTCCCGTCCACATATCCAAGCAGTTCTTGGCCGCAAAGGAATGGGATTATTTGGGTGCGCCAGAACAGAAAATTTCTGTGTGTCAGTTTCATGCTCACGAAGTGGTGAGCGCCGGAAAGACCGTTCGCACCTGCCGGAGTTGGATTGCCGGAGGCGGAAGCAGTTCGATCGGAGGAACTTGACGACATGGCTAGCGGTGAGAGGGGGAGAGAATTTTGGCCAGTGAGGTTGTACGGGAAGGAGAGGGAAAAAAATTGCGTTTGCGGAGGAGAGAGAATCGTATCCTGACTGATACCAGATTAGAGAATTCAAAAATGATTCAGTTACGATTGAATTGAGATTACAAAGTATATCTGTTATCAATCTAAAACTACTCCTGACAACTAGGCTATACTAAGTCAAATATAACTAACACCATATAATTACAATCATATTATAAAATAATAATAACAGTAATACTAACACTGGGAAACCTAGGCCACAACGCTCCTAGCACTTTTGGGAGGTGGCAAATAAGGTTTTAAGGAAAGACAGACACTTTGCCTAACTCGTACTTTATTCCTTCCTTCTTCTTTCTTGTTTTGGAGTATGCTCTAAGCAAAAATCCATTCTTTCTTGTTAACTTGGAATTATAATCTAAGGATTATATGTTCCATTTTTGGTTGATATATATTGGTATATCTTTTTCGTAGATATACATGTATATATAACCGTTGGGTCCGTTTTATATATATTTGTGTGTATATATATATTTCGGATAAATATCGAATAATATTTTATATACTTGTGTGTGTATATATAAATATTATTTTGTGATATTAAATCGATTTTGGTTCATTATCTCCAACATTAATGTTATCAACTAGTTATACCTAGAGACCACAAAGGCAACTGGATTGAGGGCTTCACTTGCAGTCTTGAAGGAGACTCACCGGAAGCTATAGACGCCAAGGCTATTACAAGGAGCATGCAATGGGCTTGGCACAAAGGCATTCGAGATGTGGAGGTGCAATCGGACGCAAGAACGGTGGTGGAATGGATCCGAAACAACACCACACTTTGGGGTCCTATTCGAGAAACTATCGAGGAGGCCAGAAGCAGGGTCGAGAGGGATTGGAAGATCTCTATTTATGCGGTTTATCGTGAGCAGAACAGAGTTGCTGATTCCCTAGCCAACATTGGGACCCTTCTACAAGAGGAATGGGCAACTTTCAGTTCATGCCCATCTTACAGCGAGGAGGCTCATCTTATGGATTTGAATCGTATGATTTGTGATCGCAGAGTTAGAGAGAGCACTAGCTCTTGAGGAACCCCGGGTTTCCCTCGTCCCCCATGATCCAAAAAAACTAGTTATACCTTCTAATTAACACAATCAACTAACAACTAACAGCTATTAGCTAACAACCATTTACCAAACAGGTCAAAATGTATAACTTTGCAAAGTATGTACACGTTATTTTAATCAAAACTTTTATTTGTATGTGCGTGGTAAGAATTGTTTGTGCATTTCATCCGTCCGAATCAAATTTCGACTTTTATCCCACAACTTACACAAAGAGAGAGCCGAGAGGGTTCTCTTGTTTGAGCTAATGAGTAGGTCAACTTTGAGACAAGTTAGGCTAAGGTTCGTTTAAGTCTACATGCCCATGTTCATGATGAATTCCACATTTATATATTATACACCGCCTTCACCCTCAAAAAGGTGGAGTACCTCGACCTCCGAACATTTACATCTGGGTCTAATAAAATTAGACCAAAAACAGACTTATAGTGACACAGACAATTTTAGTCATTTTTAAAAAAATCAGACAATTTGTGGACACTTTATTGTGACGAGGACAATTTTGGTCCTCCGTCCCTCTTGCCTTTAGATACTCCGTTTGAGAAGGGGTATTTACGTCTTTTCATCATACCTCCTTCTTCATCATCTGCTTTGCTTTTTTACTTACGCCAGTCACCCACCGGCCGGAAAACCAAAGTCCAAGGTCATCAGAGATGCTGTTGTTCGTCGTTGTTCAGTCTTTGCCGGATCCACTTGATGTTACTGCGGGTAAGGCTTGAATTTTGGTATTAGTACCGGTGCCCGGATACCCTCCATCTCGGCTCTACACTACCCGGAGGAGTGTTAGCATTTCAGCAGATTGAGTTTGTAATTGTAGGCAGTCATCGCCGCCGATCTGTAATGTTTCGGCTTGAACGCCGCCATTCTGATCCCAGACGCCACTGGTCTCGATTCGATCAAGAACCGAGGTAATTTCCCTGCAGCGCTCCCATTACTGTATATAATATTTATGTGTGTCTATATTAGATATATACGAAGATCATTTTCTTCTTCTCTGTATGTGCATCTGTACGATTGCGGTGGTGAATTTTTGTAAGTTCTGATAGATTGGGAAACACTTCAGATGATTGATTCATTGTTCTGATGGAATATTGCGATCTGTTGTTGCATTAGTTGCGAACATATGGCTTCCAAGTGTTTGCCGATGAATATTCTGGATTGGGAATGCAGGATGTTGAAGTTCTTTTGTATTTTTCTGATTAACTAGGTTCTACAAGCCCTGATGTGTCTGGGAGCTGTGAATAGATCCTTGTCCTTAGTCTGTTGAGATCTCCTTAATCGTGAGATCTTTCAAATAATATAATTCATTTTAAATAATATGAAATTTATAGTTAACAATTTAACAAAATATACAAATATATTAAAACAAAAAACAAAACACAAAAGGAATTAAACAAAAAAGAGGGGTCAAAATGAAGAATTTTTTTTTTTTATAGAGATTTGGCGCACTGTAAACAGTGCTGCGCCAAATATGGCAACCGGTTTAATAAGGGCAATTTTGTCTCTTCATATTTTTTTTGTTATTTTTCCAATTTCAACCGATTTAATTAGTTTTGAACTTTAGGTAACCTTTGATTTTTAGTAACCATATTTTTCAAACGGTTTTTAGTAAAGTACTAAATTTGAAATTGCCACCAAAGACAAGAGACCTCTGGTAGAATTAACCCATAAGAAAATCCTATATATAATGTTATAGCAATAATGGAACCATGCTGTGTGCTCCCCCGAGATAACTTTAACTAGAGAAAGTTACAACTAGCAAAGTGAAATGTACAACTTTCACAGCACACGACATGATGCTGCTAGACATTTTGCACTCTTCCTTGGTAATCAAGTTTATAACGTAACTACGTAAGTATTATGCCTTAATGGGTTAATCCCAAATTAACATAGGAAAGTGTGACCAGAAAGCAGAGTTGGTATTCAACATTTTTTAGTTTAAGGTAAGAGTAAACAAAGAGCAACTGGGAAGATAAAACATGTACAAAACGGAGCAGATTGGAAGCTCCCTAGCTTTAGTTGCAAACGCATATAAACAAACCAGAATCCAGATGATTGTTCTAATCCACAAGGCAACCTGTTATTGGTAGGAAGAAAATCAAACTGATAATCATATCATCCAATCACATTATTGTTTATTTTGATCAACATCGTTATTTAACTATATATGCAACCATAATATAACCACAAGATTGTCAGCAGAATGAACCGACAAACAAGCTTTTCAGTTTCCATGTGCCTTCTTTCGTTTCAAAAAAGTGATGATTGCTAAAAATGATCTATGGGGTCCTTCGAGTGATTGAGTTGAGCTAGTGAAAACAAAATCACAAACGATTTCTTCATGTAAAGTTTATGGAATGTAACAAATCAACGATGATATTTTCACATCTTGTCCTCAAGAGAACAGCACAGTAGAAGTTTCCAACTATGTGGTCCAAAAGAGCGAAACTATCACTTTCATCAGATTAACGTCCTTTTTTGTTTACAAAAAATCATCATGAAAACAAAGAGAGGGTCCCCAAATTAAATGAATTGTGTTTAATGACGACATACCTGTAATGGAGAAATCTAGAAGTGGCACGAATTCATGATGAGACACACAACTTGCCTGCCAGCTCCATATATCAATCTACAGAACGAGACAAAAACAGTAAATCCCATGATTCAATGTTCCCTATCCATTCATTCACTATCAACTCAAGAGTTTGGATTGTAATACGCAAGAAAAAAAGAGGACTTACGTTGCTGACTTGCCGTCCATCAGTTGTCTGAGTTATGAACTTAAGAGATTTGGGCGTTTATCTCACAGACTAGTGGCCACTGATTCTTTTCATTAGGTCATCCATCATCAAGTTTATGCAGTTCGATCTTTAAATAATAATTCAACCATTAAAGGTAATGATAGGATTACCACCAATGAAGTAAAGGCAAAGCACAAAACTTTCTGAACTCCCTTCTTTTGCTGTCTTTTACAGAGGATATATCATCTAACCAATCATTGGAAGAGGATCCAAAAAACAGAAGCATATGTCAAACAATGTAATCTTTAGAAATTTGCAGGCACTAGCCTGTTAATTATGCAGAGTACTTGCATTTTACTTCCCTTGGTAAAGATGTTATCAGCAATAGAACTTATTTATGAAAAGGGAACAACAGAAAAAGAAATTATTTATGAATCCTATATTTCATACAAGCAAGATGCATTTATTAGAAGAAACTGAATAAAATTTAATCAGAAACTTTACATTGTTTCCATTTCCTTATGTACATATTCCACTACCATGTGGAATTGATTTCAGACTATCTTCCTAAGAACCAATCATCCTTACAGAAATTCAAATTCATCCAAGAACCAATGAAGACAAGAAATACAATATTGGGCGTAATTTCTTGAGCTATTATTGGCTTCTCAAGATTATGGTGAAGTATTTGCCCAATCACTTCTCCTTTTGAATAAGTTATCAGTTTACTCTTTCTTAGCCTTTTTCATTTTCATTTGATAGATATAAGATATCCCTCCCTAAGCTATCCCAAAGACCAATCTAATGATTAGCATACAACAATCAGATGTTAACAGGTGAAAGAGATGAATCCATCACAACACCATTGGGAGGTGGCATGCTTTTCACCTCATCAATTAGTCTTGTGAGTTGTTTCGTAAGCTCTTGATGAACATAATTTGAGCGCTCTACTGTTAGTGATGATTCGGAAAAAAGAGTTGCAGTTAGAGCATTGAACTCTTGAAACCAGTCTCCATTGCTGTATCCATTCCTTATATTGTCATAAGGAAGCAAGGAGCTTTCTTGTCGCCATCGATTCAAGAAATATTTTTCGGGAAGCTGAAAATAATTTTTCATCAGAAGAACACGAAGAGCATGTCTGCATAAGATCCCAGAAGTTTCAAATTCCTTGCAGGAACAGTGGATCTGTTCATCTTTTGGCGCCCAAATAACAAGGCGTTCATCATCTTTTTTGAAGTGGCGAAGGATGTACGGACCATTAGCCATTTCAGATGCAGTGTATTGCATGGCCAAGATTAATTCACTTTGTAATCTGCTGAAGGAAAAATCAGTAAGAACATTCTTTGCATGCTCTTCCACGGGTGAGCAAGTCCTAAGATGCATGTACTGCCAATCATCATGTGACCGAGTTTTATAGTTTGATGAAATTGCAACCTGAAAATTGTAAATAATAAAATTATTAACAATAAATACAGAGGAAGTAAAAGTGCTCAGAAAGGTAATGGTTCCTTATCACAACTAGAAAAGTAAATCATATTATCATAATTCCACATGGAACCCTAAGGTTTGTGACAGTAATAAATGGACCAACTCTTGTTTTTGAAATTCCACCTACACTGTCTGTATGTCTAGTCATCCCCAAAGAAACATGTTCTTTGGTACTTCTGCCAGTTTTGCCCAACGAAGCAATATTTTCCAATTCAAGAAATAGAAGAGACTTTTAATAGAATTTCATTGTGAACCAATTTAATATCTTTTATAATTTGGACTTTAGTAAAATGATCCATGAAATTACATAAGATTTAGATGCAATTTTTAAAATATTATGAGGTAAATGTTACTGTCACAAACCTCAGGGGATCCAAGAAAAGTTATCCCAATAGATTAATTACTTTATAACTGAATACACTTTACCCGATCAAAGAAGCTGCGCAAACATGTATGCTTGCCAAAAACTTCTTTCAAGAATGCATTTATGTACTTTGCATACGACATGGAGTTCATTTGAGCAACAAAACAACCTCTCGTATAAGCAGATGCCCAAGATACCCGGAGTAAAAAGAGTAAAGCAATATGCTTATCTGAGTTTAACCCAAACCGTGAAGTCATCTCATTCCAATGACATTCAAACTCTTCTACACTCTCCAAATCATATAACACTTCAAACTCAGATTTAAATTCTGCATACCGCGATCCAAGTGGAAGAGAGAACCAGTTGGATATCTTTGGCAGGATGTTCCAAATAGAGATAATGTGTTTTGTGCTAGGTAATTCACTTTGGATGGCATCTCTGATTCCAAGGTCAATATCAGTTATAATTGTTCGAGGAGGTCTTCCTTTCATGAAACGAAGAAAAGCCTGTATCAGCAAGCATAAAAGTTAGACTATTAAGAAGGCAAATAAAATGTACTATAACATCTCGAATAAACTAGAATGATCCAGAAGGATTTCTGAGGTAAACCTGCAAAGCCCAGATGAATGAGTGTGGCACTTCATCCTGCAGTAATGCGCAGCCAAAGAAGATAACTTTTCCATAATTGTCAATGCCAAGCCACACTCCAAAAAGCATACCATATGTAATTGATCGATATGTTGTATCAAAATAAACTACATCACCAAAAGTGTTGTATGCATGAACTGAGTCTCCATATGACCAGGCAATGTTCTCAACCTTATTACTTTCATCAACAGTAACATCATAGACAAAGTAAGTGTCAGTCTCTTTGGCAGCCTTGCAGGCTTCAAGAAGATCCAATGTGTCACTTTCTCTTTTCTCGGTCAATAAGGCATCATTCTCTTGAACTACTTTCTTGTGGTTTTGAACAAAATTTCTAACATCTCTTTCCAGAAAGGGCAGTTGTTCGCCATGAATTTCCTTTTCCAACTCAAGCACCTTAACTATTCGATGGATTGGAAAACCAGCTTTTGAGAGCAAAAGAATGCGTTCTTGATCCGTTTCTTGGATTTTACGGTAAGCTGGAAGTAGGCGTACTTGTTCATCCTCTAAGAGTTCATGATTATGCACATTACTAAATTGGACAACACACCATTGAGAAACTCCATCCATGACTTCCTTTGATAGATACATCTTTGCATCACATCCACACCGAACTGACTTCCTATCCCTATGATGCTCTCCGGTGGATTTCTTCCTCATAGGCGCAAAACCTGATCGATAACAAACAAAATCTCTCTTATAGATACCCAATTGGGGGCTCAATCTGGAGCGCTCTTTCCTAACTGAAAATCCATTCCTTCTAGCAAAATTTCTGTAGTACTCAAATGCATCTTCATCACTCTTAAACACCATACCAACATAAGGAGAAACCATTGGTTCTGTTGACCTAGACTCACTTCTTGCCAACTGGGATGCAATGGTTGCTTCCTCAGTCTCTCCCTCATACGAAAGGAAACATTTCCAATCCCCACACGGGCATTGCTGCCTTCTCATCCATAAATTCTTCGAAGGCACTGACACCATAATTTATCTATACCTACTTACACAGATTCACATAAAAGGTGTTTAGAAAGACCCAGAAGCAACCCACAACAAGAACTTTAAGCGAAATATTACACAATGTTATGCCTAAAATGGAATCACGGTATCAAGGATATAAAGCAAAATTCGAACTTTATGTAGATTCTGAAAGTGGGTATCTAAACTCTAACAAAATTGCTTTTTGGGGTAGGTTTCAAGTCTTTCGATCAAACCAAATGCATACACATAAAACATAATCACTGAAAAACTGTACGAGCACGAGAGTGAAAACAAGATTGATATACGGTTAAAGGGAAATTTTTACATTACCAGTGAAGAAGACAAGGGATGGAAATTCAGTATTTCTCTTTGACTGTCCCCAGAGCTCGGAGTGCTACTCAGTTTCTGTCGCAGTTTTGTTCGACTGACAATCGGAGGAATTCTGCATAAGGAGAATCCAATTCGAGATTATGGATGGATCAATTATTAACTTTTGGGCCAAAATTTTTTATAAAGCAAATAAATGTTTGGGCTGTGATCCGGAGGGCAAATTCGGTCCACACGATCCATAACTATTGGCAATTATGTTGAAGGTGGACACACTTCCAAAACTGTTCATAATTATGAATATATAGTACAAAAATTATGAATATATAGTTATATAATTATGAACATAGAGTTGTGAACATAATTGTGAATATATAGTTCTATAACTATATAGAGATTCAATAATTGTGAATATGAAGTTCAAAAATTATAAATATATAACTTTATAATTATGAACATATAGTTCAGTAATAGTGTTCTATAATTGTGAATATAAAGTTCAATAATTATGAATATGAAGTTCAAAAATTATGAATATATAGTTTATAATTATGAACATATAATTCAGTAATTATGAACATAGAACCATGTCCACCTTGCAAGGTGGACACGGTTCCACAACATAACGATTGATAACTATTCAACAATTATATCGTGGACCATGGTCCAAAAACGGCGTCGTTTCTTTAAATAAATAAACGGTAGCCGTTACAGCTTAACAGAGTGTGTATTTTTGATGTGTTAATTTCCAAATGAAACTGCAATGTATCTAAACTGACACTGACATTGACACTGTCACACGTATTATTTTTATATTATCAAATGAAACTGCAGTTGTGTTGAAATGAAACTGCAGTGTATACAAAATGAAATTGAATAACAATTTCACATATTTGAGTGTATATTGTCCAGTGAACTGTAGTTATATCAAAATGATATTGTAGTTGTGTTGAAATGAAACTGCGGTGTATATAAAATGAAACTGAATAATATTTCACATATTTGAGTGTATATTGTGCAATGAAACTGTAGTTATATCAAAATGATAATGTAGTTGTGTTGTAATGAAATTATAGTATATATAAAATGAAACTAAATAACATTTTCACATATTTGAGTGTCTAATGTCAAATGAAATTGTAGTTATATCGACATGAAACTGTAATTGTGTTGATATGAAACTGCAGTGTATACAAAATGAAACTGAATATGTTACACAATCAAAGTTACTTTTTGCGGACGGCGCGGAATAGGTGCCGTTTCTTTTCATTAAAAGAAACAACGCCGTTTTGATGCCTGGACCACAATGCATTGTGGACCACGGTCCATAGTATAATTTGCCATAACTATTGGATTCGAATCATACAGTCCAATTCAAGAAATACAGGAAAATTTTATTGTGGATCATGAGTCAAAACAACGTCGTTTCATTATATATTTTTAAAAAGATATTACTGTTTGGTTGCTCGCACTGTTATCGTATTTCAGCAGTCTCTGGTCTACGTATTTTCCTATCATTCTCTAGTTTTGTTGTTCATGTTTGATCTCTCTGTTTTTGCTCATTCAATTCCCAGCTTTCGATAATTCGATTCACAACTTTCGATCCTTCAATTAAGTTGATTATGGATCACATTAGGGTTGTGCAGTGTATATTAGTGGACCGCCCACCCGTCCGGATTTCGAATTGGGATAAGTCAACTCAATCCGTTTAAATTCCTTATATAATCTTTTCGGATTTTTCATGTTCGGATGGGATCAGTTTGTGTCGAATTTTGATTCCAATTCGAATTATAAAACATTGAAAAAACTTTTAAAAAAATAAACTGTTGAAAGTTGAAATAATAGTCCATCTAATTTCTTAGTCCATACAAGATTACAAGTTAGAAACTTACAAACTTAATACTTAATAGTTAGAACTAAGAAGTGAGAACTTACAACTAAATTACCATTTACAAACTTACAAATTACAATACACAAAGCTATTTAGCTAGTTAGGTACATATTGTAATTTGCAAACACAAAAGTTTAAAGTTCAAACTGTCCAAGTGTTAGAACTTACAGGCTTACAGCATAGTAGCATTATGCTACTAGCATACATAGTTACAGACTGTTCAAAAATCAAAATAAAAATTCACAAATCACAATTCACAAGTCAGCAATCAACAGATCACACTGTTACAGCACTCAACTACTCAGCAAGTCAGCAATTCATCATTCATTCATTCCTCTTCCTGCTCAATTATAAAACCATTAAGGCCAATAAATTGAATAAAGACAAAGGGAACTACATATCAACTTAAGATTAAAAAAAAAAAAGAAAAAAAAAACTCAGATTGCTTTTTGTCATATCATGTTAGAGTTGGGGGCGAATTGCTTCTTGAGTTTTGTCTCAGAGCAACATACAAACCTAAACTCCCAAAGTCCTTTTAATTTAGACAAATGGTGGAAGCATCATCATGGCCATAAGCAACACGAAATAAATGAGACTATGAGAGGAAGGAAAGTGATATACCATAATTCCAGAAAGGCATAAATCCTTACATCTTTACCACTTACCATAATACCAGATATCTAACAGTGAGGGGCCTAACTGACTAAGGGCAGCAACATTTATAAAAAAGTTACAAAGCCACTTAGCAGTTCTGTATTCTTGCCTCAAAGCCCTCGACCACTCAACAACAAAGAGTCAACACATGTATAATGTATTAGCATTTAGCAATCAAAATAAACAGAAATGAGTGTTATATAAAAGTATTACAGCAATTGTTGGGAGTGTTTCGACAGTACTTAGTGAAGAACCATCAGCTCCAGTGGACAATTCTGCACAAAAGAAAAACAAAAAGAGTTTAGAAATAATAGAAAGTGTAAGTGTTAACAATTTAGAAAGTAGAAACCTAGAAAGTTAGAAATTGTATCCTTCTCTAATCTTTCAACATCATCAAAGTTTTCCTCAACAGAGATTGGATGATTGGGTGCCCTCAACCAATCCTGTGCACAGACTAGGGTTTCCACAATTTTAGGAGTTAAGGAACTCCTAAATGCATCTAATACCCTACCACTAGTACTGAATGCATTCTCAGAGGCAACAGTTTAAATGGGAACAACCAGCACATCCCTTGCCATTTGAGAGAGTATAGGAAATCTGTCACTGTTAACCTTCCACTACCTTAGCACATCAAAGTCCACATTTTCTTCACCTTCCACCAATTTTTCACTTAGATAAATTTGCAATTCAGTCTGCTTATTGCTTCCACCACTTTCCATTCTCAGTTTTTTTAGCTGGCTTTTCATTCTAGCTTGAGGTTTTCCAACTGAAGTTTGAGAATGGACAAGTTCAGATAGCACAGATTGCATAGTAGGGGATGCAGACTGCACATAGGTAACATAGTAGGTGGCTGCATAATCTTTAAACAGCTCAACCATAGAAGATTGAACCTTTGCAAAGCATGATTTTCATTTTACATCACCATACGACTGGGCAAATTGGGCATGCATGTACTCAATCTTATCCCTAGGATCCAAAATATTGACATAAAATATCAAGAAGTTCATTTTGTCTGGATCTCCCCAATATTTTTGATTTTTTTTTTTTGAAATAAAACATTCTAAATAGAATTATAGAAGGGAAATTACGATAAACTAGGATAATATATCTAAACCCAAAAACTGAGGGGAATGTCACTGCCACAGTTACCCACTCTCGAGTAACTGCACAGACTAAACAAAAACTACTAAATACTGAAGTCAAAGCTCATCAAAACATCATAAAGGGGAAGCAATCCCCGGTGTCTACGCGTCATCACAAAAACTGTAATCTAGCTACAACCGTAGTCAACAAAGTCTAAGCGGAAGGGAAAACTAGTCTAGCCTCTACATGGATACTAGAGCTACACATTACTATAAAAATGCGCACTCTCATCATGCACTGGGTCCACCTGAAAGGGGTTATAAAACACATAGGAAAATAAACCCGTTAGCATATAATGCTAAGTATAATGCCACTCAACCTTGTAACATACTATAGATATAGGTTGGAAAACATTTTGCATTCATACACATTCTCAAGTATGAACATAAGCAAACTATACACTCAATCAATAGATCTCATTTAGATATACTTCTATATGCTTAACAACCTATACTCATATCAACAGATATTAACTCATAAATAATGCTCTTGCATATAACATGCACTGGAAACTATGATACAACTCTTCTATTAAGCTACTATGCACTTCTTGCAATCATGCTGATACTTTTAAGTTAGATAATGAACTGGAATTATACTATCAAGTAAGATTACACTTTCATGCTTTTACTCAAGGCAATGAATGATGCTTTATTTATCATATACTCAAGATAAGACATATGTTATGACATGATGTAATTCTACAAATGAAGATATGATACTATATATATATATATATACTTATGCCCTCAATCTTTATATAAAAAGAGTATTTTTCTGTGGAGGATCTCTGTTGAGTCACTTGACTCACTTTTCTCTTCTTTCTTACTTTCTTTCTTTCTTGCTTGCTTTCTTTCTGAACTCGTGGGAGAGGTAGGAACTTCACGAATCGTGAATGGACCTATCCGGGCTTGACAAATCTGGCCGGCCTAATACTCATCTCGCCCACAGAACCGGTACTTGTGGTTCTTAATCTCTATGGAATCAGGTATCGTACCTTTAGTGTGCACACCCCCTAACTAGGATTCCAAGCCTAGCGGGTAGTATCGAACCAAGCAACTCGGAATTGTTCTACCAAGTTACTACTAGAATAAACTATCGGTCCTCTGTGACCGTTTCTTTCTTTTCTCATAACTTCTTTCTTTCTCTTTTCTTCCGAAAGGACATAGTCTTAAAGGGAACCTCCAAAACATAGATTTTCCTCACTTTATATAAATAGCATATATATCTCATGCAACTTCTCTTTCTCATGCTAGTAATCTAAATGCAAGCTTCTCAAATGCATACTTATATCTCATGCAACTTCTTTTTCTCATATTGGAAATCTAAATATAATGCAAACTTCTCAATTCATATAGATATAAATTTTCCAAAATAGATATAAGGGTTTTGAAAATAGCTTAAGGCTTTACTTTGAGCCTTTTATTGTACAAAAGTTTTTAAATGTGGCAAAATAGACTTTTCAATGCAAAGTTTGGAAAACAGTGACTTATGCAAGAAATCTCAATAATCTCATCAATTCTTCTATTCATGAGCTAGCAATGCAATTAGCACATTTAGTCAAATACTCTTGTAAACAGATGCCAACATATTACTTCATAATCTTGTACTCAAATATTCAGGTAAATACTCAGGGATTAGGGTTCACACTTGGTCTGGATAATTTACTTCTACTAAAAAATCATACAAATACGACTCACACTAGCGTGTCGTTACGAGCCCGAGTGTGCGAGCCTCACGAGCCCACGAATCTCGGTTTGAAACAACACATAGCTTCGCGGCTTCTGCACAACTCTGGATGGCCAGGCCCAAGACTGGTTCAGGTCCTTGCCGACGGAGTCCATCCCCACTTTTGCCGCCCTAGCTAAGAAGTTTATGTCACACTTCGCGGGTAGCATACAACGAAGGAAACAGTTTGCCGACCTGTGCTACTTGAAGCAACACAAGTCGGAGACCTTGGCGGAGTACCTGAGCAAGTGGAAGAGGGAGGCCACGGGGATGACCAATTTCGACGAAAGGTCCGCCATCCCATTCTTCACCAACAACCTCAGATCCGGTCCTTTCCACAGCGACCTCGTCAGGAACGAGCTAAAGAAGTTCACGGAGTTGATGGACCGCATCGCGCGGTATGCCAATGCCGAGGCGGCGGAGAAGAGGAAGAAGGAGGAGGAATAAGGCCGGGGCTGGGGCGACAAGGCACCTCAACCCCAGGAGGATCGCCGCCCATCACGGTCACGCTGTGATCGGGCTGTGCAGTGTATATTTGTGGACCGCCCACCCGTCCGGATTTCGGATTGGGATAAGTTAACCCAATCCGTTTAAATTCCTTATATAATCTTTTCGGATTTTTCATGTTCGGATGGGATTAGTTTGTGTCGAATTTTGATTCCAATTCGAATTATAAAACATTGAAAAAACTTTAAAAAAAATAAACTGTTGAAAGTTGAAATAAGGAGGTCCATCTAATTTCTTAGTCCATACAAGATTACAAGTTAGAAACTTACAAACTTAATACTTAATAGTTAGAACTAAGAAGTGAGAACTTACAACTAAATTACCATGCTCGCGACCTGAGTAAAGAATTCAAGGGGTTCTGCGACCAATGGTACATAAAACACACCCGCGTAGCGGTGGCATGCCCGCAGGAAAATGGACAGGTGGAGAACGTCAACAGAACCATACTGGACGGCATAAAGAAAAACTTGGACGCAGCCAGAGGAATATGGGTGGAGGAGTTGGACACCGTCCTATGGGCATATCGTACCACCCCAAGAAGAGCTACGGGGGAGACACCATTTGTGCTAGCATATGGGTTTGAAGCCCGGGCTCCCGCCAAAGTCGTGATACCATCCCACCGGGTCGAGGTGTACGACCCCAACATCAATGATGAACACCATGCCGCCGACCTCCACCTCATCGACGACAGAAGGGAGGACGTCGCGGTTCGCGCGGAGAATTACCAGCGTCAAGCAAAGGCGTACCACGACAGGAGAGTCCGGCTGCGCTACTTCCAGGTCGGCGATTACGTCCTATGAAGGAGGGAGGCAAGCCAACCCCAAGACGGGGGCAAGCTCGCCCAAAAATGGGAAGGTCCATATGTGGTCAAGGCCATAGTGCGCCCGGGCAGCTACAAATTGAAGACTCCAAATGGCAAGAAGATAGACAGAGTATGGAACTCGGATCACTTGCTAAAATTTTATCAATAGAAACATATTTGTAAGATTGCCCGTCCCCTCAATAATTCTTTTTGTTACTCATAATGGAATTACGAATTTCATTGTGAAATCTTACAGCGAATGGGGAAAGGGTACGGGCATAGTCAGACACCACGGTTGACCCAAGGTCAGCCTCCCTGGGGTCGGCCTCCGCACGAGGTCGGCCTCCCCACGGGGTCGGCCCCCGGAAGGCAGCCGGGACGCGGCTGTACGAGGCAAGGTCCGACCTCGCGCATCACCGAGTGAAGGAGCTTGTGGGTACGAGTCGGGAACTCCAACCCGTAATCACTAAAGACCCGGAAGGCAGCCGTGTTCACGTCTGGCCACGATAGCAAGCCGGGACGCGGCTGTATGAGGCGAGGTCCGACCTCGCGCATCACCAAATGGAGGAGCTTGCGGGTGCGAGTCGGGAACTCCAACCCGTAATCAGTAAAGACGTCCTAAGGGTGGTACGAGACCCGTCCTCGCCTATTGCCGAACGGGTGCAACGCAATATGGGCATCCCCTAGGGGCGATACGAGGTCTCACCGCGCCTATCGCCGAACGGAAGGATTCGGGGATGCGAATCAAAAGACTCCAACCCAAGAATCGCTAGAATGCCCTAGGGGCGGTACGAGGTCCGACCTCGCCTATCGCCAAACGGGCGTAACAAAATCTAAGCATCCCCTAGGGGTGATACGAGGTCCGCCCTCGCCTATCGTCGAACGGAAGGATTCGGGATGCAAGTCAAAAGACTCTATCTTAAGAATCGCTAGAACGCCCTAGGGGCGGTACGAGGTCCGACCTCGCCTATCGCCGAACGGGCGTAACGCAATCTAAGCATCCCCTAGGGGCGATATGAGGTCCGCCCTCGCCTATTTCCGAACGAAAGGATTCGGGATGCGAGTCAAAAGACTCCATCACAAGAATCGCTAGAACGCCCTAGGGGCGGTCCGAGGTCCAACCTCGCCTATCGCCGAACGGGCGTAACACAATCTAAGCATCCCCTAGGGGCGATACGAGGTCCGCCCTCGCCTATTGCCGAACGGAAGGATTCGGGATGCGAGTCAAAAGACTCCATCCCAAGAATCGCTAGAACGACCTAGGGGCGGTACGAGGTCCGACCTCGCCTATCGCCGAACGGGCATAACACAATCCAGATACCCTAGGGGCGATACGAGGCCCACCCTCGCCTATCGCCAAATGGGCACAAAGCACAGAAGGTCGGCCGAGTGAAGGCCACGACCCGTGGGACCAGCCAACCCCACAAGCTCGGCCGAATGAAGATCGCGTCCCCAACCCATGAGGTCGGCCGGTCGACCCCATGGACAACCGTGCTAGGTACAGCAGGAGGACGAACGCGGTACGTGGCCTGATCACGAAGGTATGGGGACTGCAAGCCCTTCGGAGGCACCGTTGGGCGGGGAACAAATCATGAATACGCAAATGAAATAGACAAACGGAGCAAGGTGTAAACGAAAGCATAAACGAAGTAAGCAGTCAATGTCATTACGAAGGTAATAGTTCGTGCAACAAAATAACAACGTCATGTGTGAGTAAAGAAAATAGTTTGTGCCATACAATAAGCAAAAGCAAGGGTC
The DNA here is from genome assembly GCF_001879475.1 of Ipomoea nil. Lineage (NCBI taxonomy): Eukaryota > Viridiplantae > Streptophyta > Magnoliopsida > Solanales > Convolvulaceae > Ipomoea > Ipomoea nil. Next base: position 212,463 of record NW_017617859.1, on the reverse strand, counting down.
CATCATGCACAACTCCAAAATAAACAAGAGGAATCAAAGCTAATGGGTCTCGCGGGCATCCACCGTCCCCTCTTCATCACCCGGCTGGACAAGACCCCCAACGCTGAATTCCAAGGGGAGGTCATACATCTGCAACCCCTGTCGTACATCTGTAACCCCTGCACAGACACAAGCTCTTTCCCAATGGGGTCGCACAGAAGGTCCCCAAAGGCCTCATCCGCATGCTCTGCGAGGTAGGCCTTCGCGTCCTTGGTGAACACCTCGGAGTCTTCGTAGCTCGACATGGCTACCTTCAAAGCCTCCTCATGCGCCCGGTGCTCCCGCGCACGGCTGGCAATCAACTCGGCATACTTGCCCTCCAACGCCTCGTGCTTGCTTCCCATGGCCTTGTGCGCCGTCTCCAGCTCTTTGCGACCTCTCATCTCGGCCCCCAGCTGAGCCCGAAGGGTTCCCAACACACTCTCTATGGACCCCGCTCGGGCGACATCATGCACAACAACAAGCATAGATGAAGGGTAAAGTGTTAAAACACTAGGGGGTCCGTAATTATCAATCGACTTTGGTACATTCTTGGGCTGACGACTTCACGCAGCCCCAAGAGTATGGGGGACTGATGATGGACTAATTACGGAGCGGACCTGGAGCGAAATATGGAACGGATCACACCCGGCACTGAGTGGGCTGCGCACGCGGCCGAACAGACTATGGAGGGGTCTACCTCTCCGGGGTCCTCGACTACTACCACGGGGTCCTCGGCTACTATCACGGGGTCCCCGCCTACTATGCACACGGAGTGACGAACTACCCCGGGGTCGGCCAACATGGGCTTGGCACCCCGGGGTCGGCTAACCACCCCGCGGTCGGCCAACATGGGCTCGGAACCCCGGGGTCGGCCAACATGGGCTCGGCACCCCGGGGTCGGCCTACGTAGGCCCGGCCACCACAGGGTCGATCGGCGCGCTCGGGGTCGGCCACCCTTTGTGGTCGGCCCGGCCGACCCTAGGAACCGGGTCCTCGCGTGGAGCGAGTCTCGCGGCGCTGACCGCGGATCCTCCCGTGTACCCCGGGCCAGTAGCTGCCGGGGAGTATAAAAGCAGTCCCCGATGTCCTATTCAAGCATCTTCTACCTTTTTACTACAATTGTATTGTTATTACACGTCCTGAACCTCTATAATAGTGTTACACGTCCAATTAATATTCACACCCCTATTTACCGTTTTAATCATATATTTCGTTACATTCAATTACTTATTATATTCGATCATATATTCGGGTTGTATAATCCGGACCCCCGGGTTCATATAATCCATCACTTGGAATTTAACAAATAATCTCTATGTATCATAACATACTCCTTAGGCATACTTTTCTAACAAGACTTAATCAATTAATGATCATGCTTCTCAATTTAACAATCAAATAGCATCATGCAGATCACATATGCAAAACCAAGTCTAATACTTCTCATTTTCAAACATTGGGACATTACTGTGACACATTTGCTTCAAAAATTCTATCATAAAATGCTCATTTCTAATTCAAACTTAACGAAATCAAAGTCCAAACGTGCGTCATGACGGCCCCAAGGTACCAAGCAACAAGGGCCCGTGACACCCAACCCGAAACGACACGTAGCTGAGCCACAAGGGCCCGACCACTACACAGACAAAACCAACGGAGCTTGAGGCGGGGCTAGAGGAGCCCCGCTGCCTGAGGCCGCCTCGGCAGCGGCCTAGGGTCATGACCCTTGCCTAGGACCGTGCCCTAGGGTCGTCTCGTCATGGCTCTAGCCAACGACTCCCCTCGTGGGCCGTTGGCTAGGCCCGTGATTTCTATACACTGTGTTGTGCACCAGAGACTTCTTCTTCACCTGTAGAGCAACTTTAGACAATTTTCCACTTCCAAAACATCGCCAACACATTATACAACATCAACAAGTCATCTAATAGCTCAAGCACACAATATTCTAGCATTTATATTCATTTCTAGCTATATAGCACTGACTTCACAGAGTCAATATGAGATTGGGAATCCACGGGGTTATACACTTTATAGATCAAAAGTTTTTAGTAAAATCTTTCTAGGGATACATAATATTTTCCAAAATATACGATGTTAATAACTAAGTAGCTTTAGGGAAAAGATAGCATAAGCTTCAAATATCTTTATAATCAAATATACACCTCATACATAGTTATATATGTATATATTCTCAAAATCAAGTATAACATTTCCCAAAACATATATACTCATATATATAATTCTTGAAATAGAGCTTTCTTGGCAAATCATAACTTTTGGTAGTTCAAAATCCTTCTCAACATATGTTGGTCCCAAAGGGGGTGTGGTAAAAGTCGAGAAGGGGGGGGGGGGGGGGGGGGGGGGTGAATAGACTTTTAAACCGTTTTCGCATATACAACAATTGTTGAGGCGATAGAGAAACCAAAACTCTTAACTAGATTGTTAGAGTCTTGTACGCAGCGAAATAAATAAATACGAGTTGTGTGATTGTGTCAAGTATATCCACGTGATAAGCAATAAGTAAATAAAGCAGTAAATGACACAAGGCAATTTATAGTGGTTCGAAGGTGATGTAATCCTCCTACTCCACTTGCTCTGATCGTCCAAGAACAATTCTGTAACACCCCGAAATTTTACAGCTTTTAAGACTTATATAATAAAGGTAAATTCTCATTAAATCCCAAAAACATAATATAAGAGTATGGGGTGCTATGCCACACCTGAGCTAGAGAACTCAGGTGCACAGGCTAACTATCTAAAATCCTCAATAATGTCAATACATAAACATTGCACGCAGGCCGAAAGGGAAACTATCTACTCTACGCTTTCAATCTCTAGCGCGCTCCAGTGTCTACTCATCCGTGCCTGAAAGCAAAATACATCTGTTCAGCGAGAGATGCTGGTAACCCACTCCAATGCGTTGAAATACGGTATAGATAGATATATATAGATATATGAAAACCATTTCGAAGCAGGGAGATAAATACTTAGGAGACACTAATTTTAAAACCAGGAATAGACTCCGCAAATAGGGACAAACACATCAAACAATAATAAACAGTTAAGTAGGGATAACATCATAAGGAACACGCATCTAAGGTCACAGATCACTTTCCAATTCCACAACACATCATCATTCAATCACCATTCACATCACATAATCGTTGATGGCTCCACGGGACCAATCGCATGCCCCGAACATGAGGGTTAATGCTTATAGCATTAACACGGCCCCGCAGCACCCTACCTCAGTACCGTGGTATGAGGGGAGTTGATCGCAAGCAACCCTTTGAGAACCGCTGACGAACTCAACGTCGGACCACGATCCGACACACCGCTGACGCACACAGTCGGTGGACCGCGATCCCCTTTACAAGGGGGGACTTACGACCCTACACACCGTCGATGCGCACAGTCGGTGGACCATAGCGGATCAAGCCCGGCTTACCGCTGAGCTATACTCAGTCGGTGGGCGAAGATCCTCGGAGACTATGGCCCTACACACCGCTGTCCCATCATTCGGTGGATTGCAGCCAGCCGTAGCCCTACACACCGCCTGATTACTCAGGTCGGTGGACTACAGCCTTCCTCGGCTTATTGGCCCTACACACCGTCCTGGCGCGTTCAGGTCCGGTGGGTCATAGCACCGAGGCCCATATCTGGACCTGTAGTCCAAGAAGTGAATCAATTTGGCCTTAGCCACTTCTGAGCCTTAGCTCAGGAACAATCTGTAACACCCCGTGTTACGGCCTCCAATCCCGGATTAATTATTTAATTAATTCCGTTAATAATAATTAAAAAGGATTTAAATTGGTTAGGATTCCCTTTAATTAATTAATGTGGTCCACCATGGATTGTGGACCCTTGCCTAAACTAGAGCCTTAAGCTTATTAGGAATAAAGAGAGTAAACCTTTTTACTAGTCAGATTCTAATTTGGAATCCCAGACCTGTATATCTATTAGGAATAAAGGAAGTAGGCCTTTTACTATTCAGATTATAATTAGGATTCTCTTTAATTAATTAATATGGTCCACTATGGACCATGGACCCTTATCCCTAAGATAAGTCCTTAGTCCTATAAGGAATAGAGTTAGCAAGCCTATAGTAGTTGGGCCCTAATTAGGACTCTTAGATATATAAATAGGGGACATAGGAGGCACCTAGAACCCCCACCACAATAATCTCTCACCACACAAGAAATTCCAAGAATTCCCCTAGGAGAAATCAAGAAAGAAGAAAGGCTTAGAGAAAGACCCTTCATAGCCAAGGAAATCAATTAAGGCTAAGAGGTAACCCATGTCTCAACAAAACCTATTTTCATAGCTATGATTCCCCTCTTAGGATTTCCCCATATTCTTGTGTATTGATGATTCGTTATATTGTTCTTGATAATTGGTGTATGATTCCATGGGCGATCTTGATAATCTTGTTGATGAAAAGGGATTCTTGATGATTGTGTGATTCTTGATGGAACCTAGTTTCTTGATGATTATGTGTCATTCTTGATTGTTCTTGATGATTAGAGATGAATCGTGTTCTTGTTAAATGGGATGTGTCTAGAGCCCTAGGTTGTATCGTGAAATTCGTATGGTGTTATTCTTGATGTATTGGGTGGGAATTCGCATGTTCGGGTATTAATTATGTTTTGAAAAGCATGATAGGATATGTGCCGTATGTTTCCTGCTTTAGATCCGTTAATTGTCTACGTGTTGTTATCAATTGCGTTTGAAAGTGTCTAAGCATGGTTCCGGGTTCCACTAAGGTTCCCGGGGCGTTTTCTGTGATGAAAGAGTCAGTGGGGGGTAGGTGGGGGTAGGGGACTCACCACCTACCCGCGGCCAACTTTGAAGTCGCCGGCAGCGGGCAGCCGGCGGGCAGGCGACTGCCCGCCGGGCACCCGCTGCCTGGAACCACGACGCCGACGGGCAGCCGGGCCGGCTACCCGCTGGATTTTATCCCACTTTGGGATTTCGGCTTCCCCGTTTGATGTTCCCTCGACCCCCGTAGCGTCCCAACGGACTCCGTCTATCGTGCCTATGTCTAGTTGATGTTTCGAGTACCTTTCGTAGGATAAATAAGTCTTATATATATTGCATGCTAGTTGAATTGGTATCCCGTTGGCCTAGGTGAAGGAAGTATGAACCCCTTAGGATTATTCCTAGTATGTGGATGACCGCGCATAGGTTTTGTTATACGTTTTCTCCCCCTCCCCAATGTGCTAATGTGGGCTGCATGTGCTTGCTATGTGTTATGTGTGCATGGTACCCCAATTCGGTTGCGATTGGATTGGTTATTCCTGAGCTGCGGTTCAGAAGCTGGCTGCGGTCAGATTTACACTCTTGGGCTGCGGTCCACCGTTTGGTTGCGATCAAACGTTTCTACATGAGCTGCGGTTCATATTTCCTGGCTGCGGTCAGATGACTACTCTTGGGCTGCGGTCCACTGTTTGGTTGCGATCAAACATTATGATGAGCTGCGGTTCATCGGTCGGTTGCGATCGACCCCTCCGTGTTGCGATACGGGGCAGGGTGCTGCGGGGCCGTGTCAGAGCTATATGCGCTGACCCTCATGTATGGGCATGCCATTGGTCCTGTGGCGCCAACAAAGTGTGCTATGTGATGAGATATGGATGATTGGATTGTTATGAAAGCGTGACCATAGGATACATGCTACTAAATTGTATATGCTTGGTTATGACTATTGGCTGTGCTTATCTCTATCTGTCGAGTCTGTTCCCTATATAGAGGGAGGCCAAGGAAAGAGATTATAGCGAAGAAAATAGGTTTTGTTGAGACATGGGTTACCTCTTAGCCTTAATTAATTTCCTTGGCTATGAAGGGTCTTTCTTTAAGATTTCTCCTTTCTTGATTTCTCCTAAGGGAATTCTTGGAACTTCTTGTGTGGTGAAAGATTATTTGTGGTGTCTCATCTAGGTGCCTCCTATGACCCTATATATATATATATATATATATATATATATATATATATATATATATATATATATATATATATATATATATATATATATATATATATATATATTTTCCAAGAGTCCTAATTGGGGTCTAAATACTATGGGCTTGCTAATTCTATTCTCTATAGGACTAAGGGGTTGGTTATAGGGATGTGGGCCCATGGACTATGGTGGACCTTTCTTAGTTGATTAATGGGTTTTTAATTCTCTTTTTAGGGTAAGTGATTAAATATTTAGTTAGGGTTAGGGGTCGTAACACGGGGTGTTACACACTCCCCCCTTACAAGAGGCTTCGTCCTCGAAGCCGGTGCGTGGGTCCACTCTTTCACCCCTAGACGTCACGTATTTTGGCCTCCTGATTAGGAGATGTGGCTTCACGTGCTGTCCTCGTTGGGGTAGACTGGACTTTTGATGCGGTGTGGTTTTGGAGGATTCGGGTCTACCTTGGTTTCCTGCTCCTGAGCTGGATGCCCCGCGAGTGCCTAGCATGGCCTCGATAGTTGCCACCCTTTGGTCCAAAGCGCGTGTTGCGCGGATTAGGGACGAGAATCCCTCGTCTATGATCTGGTTCTATCGGGTGAGTTGCGTGAGGATGCGTTCGTTGATGGATTCTTCATTTTGGCCCGTTGGGTTTCCTCTTGCTTGTGCTGGCGCCGGTGGATTAGGCTCGCTATCTTCTTCTTGTTCTTCATTTTCCCCCGGTTCCCCACATTCTTGCATTGCTCGCTTGAATTTCTTGTTGGAGATATCCAACTGATCTACCAATTCTCTTCGTTCCTCCTCGGGTTTAAGACAAATCTCTTCGAGGGTGATGTACTGTCCCCCTTCGGTGTAGTAGATGTCATTGCGATGGAGGTTCTGGGCATTAAGAACCATGCCATTTGCGGTCTTGATCTCAGTGTGGCTCAGATCTACCCCCTTTTTCTCCATGATCCAACTTAGGATCATCCCGTAGGGTAGGCTAAGCCGGTTGCTAGTTTTACAAAATTCCATGTGTTTCAACATGAGGGCCGGTAGATTGAACTTGATTTTGTGCTTCAAGAGATAGGCGAAAGTGCACTCTAAACTCCCCACGTCTTTGCTTTTATTATTTGTGGGCAAAAGGCTGTCAGTCACAATCATAACCAATATCTTTTGCTCCGCGGTTAGCCACTTCCTATTTGGTCGTGTGGCCGAGGTGAAACCTTCCTCTTTTCCGAGTAGGTACCCGAGGTAATCCTTGTACCCTGTATTTTGGGTATCAATCCACCCTTTCCGGTCATAGTTTGACACACCCGTGGTGGTCAATTTCAAGAGTTTGGCCAAGCGGCCTTCGGAAAGTATGATTTCCTTGCCCCAAACCTTAGTGGTGATTTCTAGTTTATCACCTCTTTTGATGGCTACCAAATGTTGATAGAATTCCTTAACCAATTCGGGGTATGTATCCCCTTTAATGGCGAGATATGTATCCAAAAGCCCTTGGTGATTGAGCATATCGACCAATTCCGGAGAGAATTGATCGGGTTCGAGGGCTTTACCTCCGATCACGGTGTAGTTGGCGTTGCTCCATTTTGGGGTGCGGACTCCGAGGGGCTTTTTCGGCATTGCGAAGTTTCCTTGGTGGCGAAGATTTTTCTGGCGAGTTTCCGGTGGGGTTCCAGCGAGATTCCGGCGATGAATATGGTGGTGGTGCGGCGTTTCTGTTGGGTTCGGACGGCGAGGGTGCGAGGGCCGGGCGGAGCAGGTGGCTGATGCTAGCAGTGGGCGATGGCCGGGCGAGTGGCGGGTCCGCCGTGGCAGTGGGCTCGGCGCGGGTGGACTCCGGCCCCGTGGCGGCGGCGTGTGGGCGTTGGTCGACTGCGGTGGTGTTTCGTCGGCGGAGCGTAGGGCGGTGAGTGTGATGGTGGAGGGTGGTGCGGCGGCAAGTGTGTGAAGGTGGGGGAGATGTCGGGTTGATGGGGGTGAGGGGAGAGAGAGAGAGTGGGGAAGAAGAAGAAGAAGAAGAAGAAGGGTTTTTGATTTGGGGGTTTTGGGGGTTTTTTAGGAGTTTATTGGGTTTTAAGAAGGGAGTGTTCCCTTGAGGTTTTTAAGAAACACTCATGGCTTAGTGGTTAGGGGTTTGGACTTTCAAATGGGAGGTTTAAAGTTCAATTCCTGTTAATGACATTAGTTTTCCTTGTCTTTTTCCCTCTTTTGTCTTCTAGTGGTGAGAGATTCGGTTGGTCCTCCTCGCTGTTGTTTGTTGTTGTCGAGTTTCCTCTACTTATGCTAATTTATTTTGATTTTATTTATAATTATTTCGAAGTAGCTAAGCTAAACAAGTAGTTTTTATTATGAGGGTGGTTACAGGTGGTTCCTTAGCTTATCCTAAATAGAACTCATTTTCTTGGCTTCCTTCTGGTGGGTTTGTGTGATCCTCGTCTTCCCGGGTCATGTTTTCTTCGTTGGGGTGATCCTCGTCCCTGAGTTCAGCTTGCGTGCGGCTTATGATGAATACTTTTCCGGGGGCGCCGTAATTCCCTTGATTGCTTGTGCCTCCGTGTTGGCCCATAGTCGTGGGGCGTGAGCTTGAGGGTTGCATGCAGTGGAAGGCCTTATGCCCTTCTTTCCCGCAGTTGAAGCATCACAAGGGGTTCCCCATGCAGTCCTTGCCTCTATGGCTTTGGTGGCATTTTGGGCAAGGGAAGCCCCCTGTATTGGTTTCATTGTTTCTTGGGGGTGGTTGTAACACCCCGAAATTTTAAAACTTTTAAGACTTATATGTTAAAGGTAATTTCTCATTAAAACATAATATAAGAGTACGGGGTGCTATGCCACACCTGAGCAAGAGAACTCAGGTGCACAGGCTAACTAACTAACATCCTCAATAATGTCAATACATAAGCATGGCACGCAGGCCGAAAGGGAAACTATCTACTCTACGCTCCAATCTCTAGCGCGCTCCAGTGTCTACTCATCTGTGCCTGAAAGCCAAATATATCTGTTCAGCGAGAGATGCTGGTAACCCACTCCAACGCGTTGAAATACAGTATAGATAGATATATATATAGATATACGAAAATCCATTTCGAAGCAGGAAGATATATACTTAAGAGACACTAGTTTTAAAATCAGGGACGGACTCATCAAATAGGGTAAGCACACAATCAATAATAATAGTTAAGGAGAAGCATCATAAAGAATACACAACTAAGGTCACAGTCTATTTCCATATCAATCATATCATCATCCAATCATCATTCAATCATCATTCAATCATCATTTGTGACACTCAATCACACTAAGCTAGCGCCACGAGACCAATCGCATGCCCCGAACATGAGGGTTAATGCTTATAGCATTAACACGGCCCCGCAGCACCCTACCTCAGTACCGCGGTACGAGGGGAGTTGATTGCAACCAACCCTTTGAGAACCGCTGACGAACTCAACGTCGGACCACGATCCGACACACCGCTAACGCGCCCAGTCGGTGGACCGTGATCCCTTTACAAGGGGGTACTTACAACCCTACACACCGTTGATGCGCACAGTCGGTGGACCGTAGCGGATCAAGCCCGACACACCGCTGAGCTAAACTCAGTCGGTGGGCGAAGATCCTCGGAGACTACGACCCTACATACCGATGTCCCATCACTCGGTGGATCGCAGCCAGCCGTAGCCCTACACACCACCTGATTACTCAGGTCGGTGGACTACAGCCTTCCTCGGTTTGTTGGCCCTACACACCGCCTGGCGCGTCCAGGTCGGTGGGTCATATCACCGAGGCCCATGTGAACGTTCAGTCCTATATAATCTTTATATACCTGACCGGTCTCTACCAGCCTGGTTAACAGTTGGGATGGTTCTCAGCCCATTCAACTGGCCATATAGTGGACCTTTAGTCCTATATAATCTTTATATACCTGACCGGTCTCTACCAGCCTGGTTAACAGTTGGGATGGTTCTCAGCCCATTCAACTGCCCATATAGCCCACTTGATCTTAACCAAGTTGGGGTCATGCATCGCACAATAGCACATAATAACACATAATAGCACATAGGGGAGGGGAGACATATAACTAAGCTTACGTGTGATCATTCACATACTAAGAATCGTCCTAAGGGGTTCATACGACTTCCACTTAAGTCAACGGGTTACCGATTCAACTAGCATGCGATTCCTAAGATTCACTTATCCTACGAACGGTTCCCGAAACATCAAACTAGACTCATGCACGACAAACGGGGTCCATGGGCTTATGGTGGGCCTTTCCTAATTAATGAGAGTTTAATCGTTCTTTCTGGGTAATTAATTAATTGGTTTATGGGCCGTAACACGGGGTGTTACACTCTCCCCCCCTTAACGGGAAGCTTCGTTCCTGAAGCTTTGGTCCTTGCTGAGTGGCTTCTTCCCTTATCATATGCTTTCGTCTTGGTTACCTGGTGTGAAGAGTTCGGGGTAGCGTTCTTTCATTGTGTCTTTGAGTTCCCATGTTGCTTCTTCGGTCCCATGGTTGGTCCAGAGGACTTTTACCATTTCTATGGCCCGTCGGCGGGTGGTTCTTGTCTTGGTGTCCAGGATTCTTACGGGTTTCTCTTCGTAAGCTAGTGCATCGTTAAGGTCCCCGGTCTCGGGTTGTAGTACGTGGCTCGGGTCGTGTACATATTTCTTTAGTTGGGATATGTGGAATACGTTGTGTACCCGTTCCAGTTCGGTGGGTAGGGCGAGGCGGTAGGCCAGGTTCCCGACTCTTTCTATGATTTTATAGGGGCCGATAAACCGGGGGCTGAGTTTTCCTTTTCTTCCGAACCTCATTACCCTTCGTGTGGGCGAGATTCTCAACCAGACTTTGTCTCCGGGGGTGAACTCGGCTTGTTTTCTTCCTAGGTCGGCGTAGGATTTTTGGCGGTTTTGTGCGGCCTTCATTCTTTCTTGTATGTGCTTGACTTTAGCTATGGTGTCTTGTAAGTATTGGGGTCCTAGTGTTACTGGGCCGACCATGTCTTCCCAACATAAGGGGGTTCTACATTTTTGACCGTACAGAGCTTCGTAGGGAGCCATGCGGATACTTGCGTGGTAGCTGTTGTTGTAAGAGAATTCGATGAGGTCTAGATGTTCCTCCCATGTCTCTTGGAAGTCCAACATGCAGGCTCTTAGCATGTCTTCGAGAGTCTGAATGGTTCTCTCGGTTTGGCCGTCCGTGGTGGGGTGGAAGGCAGTGCTCAGGTTCAGTTGTGTCCCCAAGGCTGTTTGTAGAGACTTCCAGAATTGTGAGAGGAACCTGGGATCCCTATCGGACACAATGTTTCGGGGGATCCCGTGGTATTTTACTACTCGGTTTAGGTAGGCCCGGGCTAGTTGCGTTATTGTCCATGTTTCTTTCATAGCAATGAACCGTGCCGTTTTGGTTAGCCGGTCTACTATTACCCAGATCTTATCTTTGCCGGTTGGTGTTATGGGTAATCCTCCGACGAAATCCATGGATATGGAGTCCCACTTCCCTTGTGGTATTTCAAGGGGCTGTACGAGTCCTTTGGGCTTGCACCGTTCGGCTTTTACCCTTTGGCAGTTCAGACATTTGCCCACGAAGTCTGCGACTTTCTTTTTCATGTTGGGCCACCAAAACATCTTTTTCACATCTTGGTATAGTTTGTCGCCTCCGGGGTGCACTGAGTTTGGGGAGTTGTGTCTTTCTTTCAGGATTTGTTGTTTCAGGTGGGGGTGTGTTGTGGGCTCGCACCACCTCTCTTGATAGCGGAGGCTGCCATCTTCGCATATTTCGAAGGGTCCATCCTTTCCCTGAGTTAGGTCGAGCCGAATTTTATTTAGTTCCGGGTCTTGATACTGTCTGGCCTTGATTTCTTCGAATAATGTGGGTATGACTCGGGTATTGAATAGGCGGATCTCGGAGTTGGTTCGACCTTGCTCTACCACCTCGAAGTTCAACCTCTAGAAGTCCTTGTATAGCTGGTCTGGCAAGATCCAGGTGGCGTTGAGGGAGTGGTTAGCCTTTCGGCTTAGGGCGTCTGCCACAACGTTAGCCTTTCCTTCGTGGTACTGGATATCTAGGTCGTAATCTTTTATGAGTTCCAGCCACCTTCGTTGTCGCATGCTTAGATCTTTTTGGGTGAAGATATACTTTAGGCTTTTTGTGATTCGTATAAATCTTGCATTGCACTCCGTATAGGTAATGTCTCCAAATTTTCAGGGCGAACACGATGGCGGCTAGCTCGAGGTCGTGTGTGGGGTAATTTTCTTCTTGGGTTTTGAGTTATCTAGATGCATATGCTATTACCTTCCCCTTTTGCATTAGTACGCATCCCAGCCCCTTTTTGGAGGCGTCGCTGAAGACCTCGAATCCTTCCATCCCGGAGGGAAGGGCTAGGACGGGTGCCGTGGTTAGTTTCTCGGGGGTTATCGTGGTTACCCTGGGTTGGTGCGTATTGCAGTCCGTACCTTTTAGCAGTCCTGACTGTAACGCCTTTTCTTAGTAGTCATCCAAATCTTCCTTTTCTTTGGTCAGGGTCCTTGTCAAGTCTTTTGACGGGAGTTAGGACGAGGCGATTTATCGGGTAAGTGTACGTTACCCAGTTGTTGAAGTAAACTTATCTATTCGCACCCTTACCTGGTGTGGTAAGCGTAGGGGGAGGTTCCTTTAAGTTAGAGAGGGATGAAGTGAGGGGAGGTTATGTGTAGGTTTCACAATCTCACTGCGCGTCTTAAGATTCCTGGATCCTATGTTCCTAAGTACCTAGAGTTCAAGCCTAGTGTCCTAAAGTCCGGTCTTAAGAGTCTTATCCTAGGGTCAAACTTAAGCTCTGATACCAACTGTAACACCCCAGATTTTCAAGACATTTAAAACTTATAAAATAAAGGTGAAATCCCATTAAATCCCAAAACATAATACAAGAGTATGGGGTGCTATGCCACACCTGAGCTAGAGAACTCAGGTGCACAGGCTAACTAACTAATATCCTCAATAATGTAAAGGCATAAGCATGGCACGCAGGCCGAAAAGGGAAACTATCTACTTCTACGTTCCAAGTTCTAGCGCGCTCCAGTGACTTATTCTTCTGTGCCTGAAAGCCAAATATATCTGTTCAGCGAGAGATGCTGGTAACCCACTCCAACATGTTGAAATACAATACATATAGAGATATATATAGATATACGAAAACCATTTTGAGCATGAAGATATATCCTACGAACTCTAGCTTTTAAAAACCGGGAATGACTCGACAGATAAGGCCAGACGCAAGCAACAGTTATAACGAGCATATGCAGTTCACAACAGATAAGGCAGATAAGGCAAAGCATAATCAATGATCATAACCCAACATGAACAATCCCCAATATAAATCCCATAGTCACATCCCCCAAGACACTCGTAATCACAACTCGTCCATGTCACAACACATAACACACTTTGTTGGCGCCACATGACCAATCGCATGCCCATACATGAGGGTCAGCGCATATAGCTCTGACACGGCCCCGCTGCACCCTGCCCCGTATCGCAACACGGAGGGGTCGATCGCAACCGACCGATGAACCGCAGCTCATCATAGTGTTTGATCGCAACCAAACAGTGGACCGCAACCCAAGAGAATGTCATCTGACCGCAGCCAGGAAAAAGGACGAACCGCAGCTCGTATAGAAACGTTTGATCGCAACCAAACGATGGACCGCAGCCCAAGAGTATCAATCTGACCGCAACCAGCTTCTAAACCGCAGCTCAGGATAACCAATCCGATCGCAACCGAATTGGGGTAACACACACATAACACATAGCAAGCACATGCAACCCACATTACACATTAGGAAGGGGGAGAAAACGTATAACAAAACCTATGTGTGATCCATCACATACTAAGAATAGTCCTAAGGGGTTCATACTCCTTCCACCTAGGTCAACGGGATACCAATTCAACTAGCATGCAATACAATAGACTCATAAACCTACGAACGGTACCCGAAACATCAAACTAGACATAGGCACGATAAACGGAGTCCGTTGGGACACCACGGGGGTCGGGGAAACATCAAACGGGGAAGCCGGGATCCCGGGTGGGACAATTTTCCAGCGGGTAGCCGGTGGGTGGGGGCCACCCGCCGGCTGCCCGCCGGATTCTACTGCTCCGGGCAGCGGGTCGCCGGCGGGCAGCTGCCCGCCCGCCGGCCACCCGCTGTCGGGCGGTGTTTTACGGCCATGGGTAGGTGGCGGGTCCCCTACCCCCCACTGACTCTTTTCATCACTTTTCGCCCTGGGAACCGTTGTGGAACCCGAAACCATGCTTAGACACTTTTCAACGCAATTAACGACAACTCGTAGACAATTAACGGATCAAATACGAGAAACGAACGGCACATAACCTATCATGCTTTTCTAAACATAATCAACACCCAAACATGCGATTTCCCCTCCCGATAAATCATACGATACAACCTAGGGTTCTAATCACTTTTACATCAACAGGAATACGATTTGCCTTATAATTACAAGATTCGGTAAGAATAACACATAAGCATCAAGAATAACATCCAACCATCAAGAACATCACATAATCATCAAGAATTCCATATAATTATCAAGATCCCCATATAGTCATCAAGAACACCATAATTATCAAGAATCTCCCAATATCAAGATTATCAAGATCCCTCATGGGATCATCACATCAACATCAATAATAATCACTACCAATCATTAAAACACAATAATAAGGGGAAACCCTAAGGGGAAATCATAACTATAAAAATAGGTTTTGTTGAGACATGGGTTACCTCTTAGCCTTAATTAATTCCTTGGCTATGAAGGGTCTTTCTTTAAGCTTTCTTGCTTTCTTGATTTCTTCTAAGGGAATTCTTGGAGCTCTTTTGGGATGGTGAGTCGTTTATTGTGATGAGGGGTTCTAGGTGCCTCTTAAGTCCCCTATTTATATATTTAGGAGTCCTAATTAGGAACTAATATTATAGGCTTGCTAATTCTATTCCTTTTGGGACTAAGGATTGGGTTCCATGGTCCATAGTGGACCATATTAATTAATTAAAGAGAATCCTAATCATAATCTGAATAGTAAAAGACCTACTTCCTTTATTCCTAATAGATAACTAGGTCTAGGATTCCTAATCAGAATCTGAATAGTAAAAGGTTTACTTTCTTTATTCCTAATAGGCTTAAGGCTCTAATTTAGGCAAGGGCCCACGGTTCATGGTGGGCCTTATTAATTAATTAAAGGGAAACCTAACCGAATTAAATCATATTTAATTATTATTAACGGGATTAATTAAATAATTAATCCGGGATTGAAGGCCGTAACACGGGGTGTTACAGACGACCTGTTCGACCAACTTAAAGGAGCAGGGGTGTTCTCTAAAATTGATTTAAGATCCGGATACCATCAGATAAAAGTAGCCAACCCAAATATCCAGAAAACAGCCTTCCGAACACGCTACGGCCATTACGAATTCACGGTGATGCCCTTCGGACTCACCAATGGACCCGCTATATTCATGGACCTCATGAATCGAGTATTCCGGACCCACCTAGATGACTTCATTATTGTATTCATCGACGACATCCTGGTCTATTCCCGAAACAAGGAAGAACATGAAAAGCACCTCTGCACAACCTTACAAACCCTGAGAGAACACAAACTATACGCCAAGTTCTCCAAGTGTGAATTCTGGAAGGACAACGTAGCCTTCCTGGGTCACGTGATAACCAAAGAAGGAATCAAGGTGGACCCCACCAAGATTCACGCCGTCAAGGAATGGCCCACACCAAAATCGCTTTCAGAGGTCAGAAGCTTCCTAGGATTAGCTAGCTATTATAGGAGGTTTGTACCCGATTTTACCAAAATAGCTCAACCTCTCACCAAGCTCATGAAAAAGGAAACCCCCTTTCATTGGGACAACAACTACACCACATCCTTTCAAGAATTGAAAGAGAAACTAACCACGGCACCCGTCCTAGCCCTTCCCTCCGGGATGGAAGGATTCGAGGTCTTCAGCGACGCCTCCAAAAAGGGGCTGGGATGCGTACTAATGCAAAAGGGGAAGGTAATAGCATATGCATCTAGATAACTCAAAACCTAAGAAGAAAATTACCCCACACACGACCTCGAGCTAGCCGCCATCGTGTTCGCCCTGAAAATTTGGAGACATTGACAAATGACATGCACCTTCCGACAAGTTGCCTTATCTCGGCAAACTCGGGTTGCGGCTACAACAAACAGGAAGGAGAACTAGGACACCTATTAAAGTAGCAAAGGAACGACACCATTAGTCGAATCCTTGGGTGCAAGGTAAGTATATCGCGACACCTTGCGACCCCACCACCCCAATTTAAAATATCATCCGCCCTGAAACCCCAGCATCTTGATACCCCTATTTGTTGAAAACTCCCACCCCGAATCCTTAATTACCTTAAGAGCAAATTCGCAACCGTCATGACCTTGCTCACCCTTTGTTTCGCTTAACCCAAACCCTCGGAAACCCTAAATTGTTATTGCCCTTACTCTAAGTTCATATCCCCACTCCGTTTGGAAACCCTGTTAAAAACCGTAGAGCAGCATAAGGCCCTTACCCTGCCCAGGGGGGTGAAGAACCGACATTCATTGATTCAATATTAAAATAAGTTGTTAGATAGGAATCGGCGAAGTAGGTGGAGGCTACGAATACGTATCACCCCACCCTTGCACGAAAACCGTGAAGGTTTCACGAGAAACCATAGCCTGTACGTACGCCACCGAAGAACGCCATGCGTTGACAAGAGCGGGCAAACAGATACGTTCAATGTGTCAGGGGCCCTCGCTACAGAAAACATCGTCAAATAGGTGCAACAGGCCGAACCTCAAGGAGGACATAAAGCCTTGCTAAGAATTTCATCCACCAAGGAAGGGATGAAACCCAATAGAACAAGAAAGACTAACCCGAAACCCCCCTTACCCTTAAGAACCCTCGGTAAGGATTAGGAGTCAAGACCTAGGGGTTTGACCCACTAAACTGATTGGGTCCAGACTTCTGGACATCCGAGGGGAACGTGCACGGAAACCATCACGAGAATTCCCCTGGAAGCCATAGAGACGAAGGGGACTTCGACACGGGAAGAGAAGATCAAACGAAAATCTTAGAATCAAACAAAGCCAAGGAAAAGGGATCACCAGTTCGACTGCACGCCACAACCAAGCCCCAAACAGGCATAATCACTCGAAGCCAAGAGTCCTTAGCCCCTTTCCCTCCCCTTGCCAATCAAGTACCATTTCGTTAAAGAATCCGTCCTATCACTCCAAACCTCGCTCTTGATCCCTCATTACAGACAAACCCGTACAAGGTGGCAACCTTCCTTCCTGTATTACGACCTTGAGACATCGACCCTATCCGCCCCTCGACTTTGAAACCTAGCCCTTGCACTTCTTACACCCCTTTAAACCCAGACCAAGAAAACATAGATATATATATGTATGTATATCTACCTCTAGAACTCGTGCTTAAGGATCAATGAACATTGTACGATGGGTCATCCTATGTATCCAAGTCCCTTTTATTGTGCACAAGGGCATGGGACTTGTCAGGACATGAATCTGTGTATTTTTGGGGTCTTTCCCGAAGGAATTGACTATTCCTAGTCACTTTCCCGTGGGTCCCCAACGGGTCCTTGACGGGACCTTGGCGGGTCCTTGGCAGGAGCTTGGCAGGCGGACGACCGCCCACCTCGCGCCCACTGGTACAATGTGCTGATTTCTTAACCCCTCATTTTATTGATCTGTGGCGCACTTGTGTTCCTCGATTGAGGAATGTGAGTCTTGGGTAAGGAACCATGGACCACCCAAACATAGTGTCCTACGTAAAAGACCTTGACGCACGAGACATTATCGGGAAATCACAATCAATTACATTGCACGAGTAATTGAAATCGGATCCTACGATACAACCGACTAGGGATGTTTGGCGTAAAGGATTGCGCAAACCAAGGAGGCGAGTTGGGAACTCGTACTAAGAACCCACGAAAACCTTAAAAGTCAAAATGCTAAGGAGGGACCGGGACTCCTCCAAACCATGGACATCGTTCGAGCAAATTAGAGGACTCCTTACAAGTTGTATGGAATCAAGAACTACGTAGCCCATGGTGCTAAGCAAAAGGGTGAAGAGCACATTCGCGCCAAGACTTCAAGGGTCATTAAGGACCCACAAGGAAATGAGGTGACTCGTAAAGTCGCCGAGTCATCCCACAACGAAATTTGGTAACCGACTGCGCTTTAAAAGAAAAAGGGCACGCAAGGACACCTTCATCATTAAAAATAACACAAACAGGGCACAACAATGCCGAACCTCGGGTAAGACATGAAGTCTTACTAAGAATTTCATCCACTAAAGAGGGGATGAAATTCAATAAAAAGAGAAATTCAACCCAAAGTCCATCAACTCCCAAGAGACTTTGGGAAGAATTTGGGAAGTGCACCCTAAGAGATTGGCTTGGTTGACCCAACTCGGTCAAGACCTTGGGCGCATTAAAGAAGTAAGTGTTGAATCACCACGGGAAATTCCCTCAAGAAAGAAGAGAAGGATGAAACCTTAGCCTGGGAAGCAAGGTCTAACAAGGACCTTAAAGTCAAACAAGCACCAACACCAAGGAAGGAGGATCATCAGCTCGTCGGCGCATCGTGATCAAAGCATCTAACCAGATTATTCACTTGGGATCGAGAAACCTTAACCCATCCTAGCCGAATTCCTTTCCCTCCCTCGGAAAATCGGCCCCTTCCTTATTTCAAAACCCTTTCTACCCTTCAGACCCCATTCTCAATCCCATGTTTTAACGATTCCATACAAGTGGCAAACTCACAACCTAAGTTGCAACCTCGAAAACTCGATCCTAATTCCTGAATTCACCGTGTCCTCAGGTTTGAAACCCACTCTCTTAACCCTGTAAACCTAATCGTTCCCAAAAACCCAACACACATAGGCGTGCAAGTATACAATTTCCCCGTGGATTACCTTCTCCATAGGACCACGGTTCTTCTCTTGACTCGTTAACCCTGCAATGATTTCCAAGCTTCGGGGACGAAGCTTCTCGTAAGGGGGGGGGGGGGGGGGAGAGTGTAACACCCCGTGTTACGGCCTTCAATCCCGGATTAATTATTTAATTAATCCCGTTAATAATAATTAAATATGATTTAATTCGGTTAGGTTTCCCTTTAATTAATTAATAAGGCCCACCATGAACCGTGGGCCCTTGCCTAAATTAGAGCCTTAAGCCTATTAGGAATAAAGAAAGTAAACCTTTTACTATTCAGATTCTGATTAGGAATCCTAGACCTAGTTATCTATTAGGAATAAAGGAAGTAGGTCTTTTACTATTTAGATTATGATTAGGATTCTCTTTAATTAATTAATATGGTCCACTATGGACCATGGAACCCAATCCTTAGTCCCAAAAGGAATAGAATTAGCAAGCCTATAATATTAGTTCCTAATTAGGACTCCTAAATATATAAATTGGGGACTTAAGAGGCACCTAGAACCCCCCATCACAATAAACGACTCACCATCCCAAAACAGCTCCAAGAATTCCCTTAGAAGAAATCAAGAAAGCAAGAAAGCTTAAAGAAAGACCCTTCATAGCCAAGGAATTAATTAAGGCTAAGAGGTAACCCATGTCTCAACAAAACCTATTTTTATAGTTATGATTTCCCCTTAGGGTTTCCCCTTATTATTGTGTTTTAATGATTGGTAGTGATTATTATTGATGTTGATGTGATGATCCCATGAGGGATCTTGATAATCTTGATATTGGGAGATTCTTGATAATTATGGTGTTCTTGATGACTATATGGGGATCTTGATAATTATATGGAATTCTTGATGATTATGTGATGTTCTTGATGGTTGGATGTTATTCTTGATGCTTATGTGTTATTCTTACCGAATCTTGTAATTATAAGGCAAATCGTATTCCTGTTGATGTAAAAGTGATTAGAACCCTAGGTTGTATCGTATGATTTATCGGGAGGGGAAATCGCATGTTTGGGTGTTGATTATGTTTAGAAAAGCATGATAGGTTATGTGCCGTTCGTTTCTCGTATTTGATCCGTTAATTGTCTACGAGTTGTCGTTAATTGCGTTGAAAAGTGTCTAAGCATGGTTTCGGGTTCCACAACGGTTCCCGGGGCGAAAAGTGATGAAAAGAGTCAGTGGGGGGTAGGGGACCCGCCACCTACCCATGGCCGTAAAACACCGCCCGACAGCGGGTGGCCGGCGGGCGGGCAGCTGCCCGCCGGCGACCCGCTGCCCGGAGCAGTAGAATCCGGCGGGCAGCCGGTGGGTGGCCCCCACCCACCGACTACCCGCTGGAAAATTGTCCCACCCGGGATCCCGGCTTCCCCGTTTGATGTTTCCCCGACCCCCGTGGTGTCCCAACGGACTCCGTTTATCGTGCCTATGTCTAGTTTGATGTTTCGGGTACCGTTCGTAGGTTTATGAGTCTATTGTATTGCATGCTAGTTGAATTGGTATCCCGTTGACCTAGGTGGAAGGAGTATGAACCCCTTAGGACTATTCTTAGTATGTGATGGATCACACATAGGTTTTGTTATACGTTTTCTCCCCCTTCCTAATGTGTAATGTGGGTTGCATGTGCTTGCTATGTGTTATGTGTGTGTTACCCCAATTCGGTTGCGATCGGATTGGTTATCCTGAGCTGCGGTTCAGAAGCTGGCTGCGGTCAGATTGATACTCTTGGGCTGCGGTCCATCGTTTGGTTGCGATCAAACGTTTCTATACGAGCTGCGGTTCGTCCTTTTTCCTGGCTGCGGTCAGATGACATTCTCTTGGGTTGCGGTCCACTGTTTGGTTGCGATCAAACACTATGATGAGCTACGGTTCATCGGTCGGTTGCGATCGACCCCTCCGTGTTGCGATACGGGGCAGGGTGCAGCGGGGCCGTGTCAGAGCTATATGCGCTGACCCTCATGTATGGGCATGCGATTGGTCCTGTGGCGCCAACAAAGTGTGTTATGTGTTGTGACATGGACGAGTTGTGATTACGAGTGTCTTGGGGGATGTGACTATGGGATTTATATTGGGGATTGTTCATGTTGGGTTATGATCATTGATTATGCTTTGCCTTATCTGCCTTATCTGTTGTGAACTGCATATGCTCGTTATAACTGTTGCTTGCGTCTACCCTTATCTGTCGAGTCATTCCCGGTTTTTAAAAGCTAGAGTTCGTAGGATATATCTTCATGCTCAAAATGGTTTTCGTATATCTATATATATCTCTATATGTATTGTATTTCAACGTGTTGGAGTGGGTTACCAGCATCTCTCGCTGAACAGATATATTTGGCTTTCAGGCACAGAAGAATAAGTCACTGGAGCGCGTTAGAACTTGGAACGTAGAAGTAGATAGTTTCCCTTTTCGGCCTGCGTGCCATGCTTATGCCTTTACATTATTGAGGATATTAGTTAGTTAGCCTGTGCACCTGAGTTCTCTAGCTCAGGTGTGGCATAGCACCCCATACTCTTGTATTATGTTTTGGGATTTAATGGGATTTCACCTTTATTTTATAAGTTTTAAATGTCTTGAAAATCTGGGGTGTTACATCGTCGATTCGGGGAAGAGGATATTTATTCTTTATTGTAACTTGGTTTAGTTCCCTGTAATCGATGCACAGGCGCATGCTCCCATCTTTCTTTTTAACGAATAATACTGGTGCTCCCCATGGTGAGGTGCTGGGGCAGATGTATCCTTTATCTAGTAGTTCCTGAAGTTGTGTTTTCAGTTCCTTCATTTCCTTTGGTGTCTGCCTGTAGGGTGGTTTAGAGATCGGGGCAGCGCCCGGTATTAGGTCTATCGTGAACTCGACTTCTCTGGTTGGGGGTGCTCCGGGGATTTCGTATAGGAAGACATCGGTGAATTCGTTACCACTGGGATGGTTTGGGGTTCGGTTATTTCGGTGTTGATGTCCTTGACCGAGCATAGGAAGACTTCGTTTCCTTGGGTTAGATATTTCTTCATTTTTATCATGTTTACTAATTTGATTTCCGGATCCTTGTCGGTTCCGTGGTAGGATACCCTTTTGCCGTTTGGTCCCTTTAAAACCACCTTTTGTTCACCGCATAAGATTTGTGCTTGGAATTTCCCTAGCCAGTCCATGCCCAAGATCACTTGTACTCCATCTAGTCTGAATTGTATTAGGTTGCTAGGGAATTCCACTCCTTTAATGGTGATTATTATGTTTTTGTACATGCGGTCGCATTTTATGATTTCACCGGAGGCCACCTTGACCTGGAGTTGTACCCTGGTGCTGGTGTTAAGACCGAGTTGAGTGGCGAATTCGGTTGCTATAAATGAGTTGGTAGCCCCTGAATCAAATAATACGGTGGCGGGGGTGGTGTGTACAAGGAAGGTTCCGGAGACTATGTTGCTATCTCCGATTTTGGCTTTGTTTATGGTAAGGATCCTTCCTTGAGTGGCCGGTGTTACGGCTTTGTGGGGTGAGGTGGCCCTGGCGGTTTTAGGCTCCCGGAGGGGGTTTGTGTGGCTTGCTTTAAATTTTCTTTTGTGTCCCAGGCGCGTTTCCTGTGGTTCGTCTGGTATTTGTTGTAGTTGGAAGGCCTTGGCATAGGCTTCTTCGAGGGTTCTCGGTTCTCGTATAGTTAGGGCCTTCTGGTTTTCGGGATTGAGGCCCTTTATGAATTTCTTGATTTTGATTGTCTCCGTAGGTACTAGTCTGGGAGTGAGGCGAGCTAGCTTAAGGAACTGCCGGTAGTATTCTGTGATTGGGGTTGCTCCCTGTTTTAGGTGGAGGAATTCCTCGTATATGGTTGCTTTCAGGTGACTGGGGTAGAATTGTTCTCGTAGTCGCGTTTATAGGGTTTCCCAGTTGAACCCAGGGCTTTGTTCGCAATTGGGTTTCTCGTGGACCCACCAGGTGTCGGCCCCGTGCCTGAAGTAGAAGGAGGCCGCCTCTACTTGGTGGTTTTCTGGGCATCCCGTTGCCCTGAATATTTTGTCAAAGGTCCTGATCCATTCTTCGAGGATCGTGGGATTTTCGTCCCCTGAGAAGGTGGGCGGTTGGTGTTCCGAGACTTGGCGGTGGATTTCCAAGTTTCTGTTTGGTGGTAATGGTTGGGGGACTGCATCGTTTAGAGCCTGGGCAATTTGGGCCAGACGTTGTAGATTTTGAGTCAAGAATTCCTGTGTGGGAAGTTTCGGTGCCTTTGCCTGTTTCCTCTTTGATGCCATCCTGGGGTTCATAGGTTGATATTATTTTGCATCCTTACCTTGATGCTATGGGTGTAGAGGAAGTTTATTTAAATTACGTGTGAGTTGGGGTGAAGGAAGTGTAAGGTCTCACGATCTCACCGCGCGTCCTATGATCCCTAAATCCTATCTTACTGAACTTCTAATGTTTTAAGCCTATTGTCCTAAGGTCTTGGTCTTAAGAGTCTTATCCTAGGGTCAAACTTAGGCTCTGATACCAACTGTAGCACCCCGAAATTTTAAAACTTTTAAGACTTATATGTTAAAGGTAATTTCTCATTAAAACATAATATAAGAGTACGGGGTGCTATGCCACACCTGAGCTAGAGAACTCAGGTGCACAGGCTAACTAACTAACATCCTCAATAATGTCAATACATAAGCATGGCACGCAGGCCGAAAGGGAAACTATCTACTCTACGCTCCAATCTCTAGCGCGCTCCAGTGTCTACTCATATGTGCCTGAAAGCCAAATATATCTGTTCGGCGAGAGATGCTGGTAACCCACTCCAACGCGTTGAAATACAGTATAGATAGATAGATATATATATATATATATATATATATATATATATATATATATATATATATATATATATATATATATATATATATATATATATAGATATACGAAAATCCATTTCGAAGTAGGAAGATATATATACTTAAGAGACACTAGTTTTAAAACCAGGGACGGACTCATTAAATAGGGTAAGCACACAGTCAATAATAATAGTTAAGGAGAAGCATCATAAAGAATACACAACTAAGGTCACAGTCTATTTCCATATCAATCATATCATCATCCAATCATCATTCAATCATCATTCAATCATCATTTGTGACACTCAATCACACTAAGCTAGCGCCACGAGACCAATCGCATGCCCCGAACATGAGGGTTAATGCTTATAGCGTTAACACGGCCCCGCAGCACCCTACCTCAGTACCGCGGTACAAGGGGAGTTGATCGCAACCAACCTTTTGAGAACCGCTGACGAACTCAACGTCGGACCACGATCCGACACACCGCTGACGCACACAGTCGGTGGACCGCGATCCCCTTTACAAGGAGGGACTTACGACCCTACACACCGTCGATGCGCACAGTCGGTGGACCATAGCGGATCAAGCCCGGCTTACCGCTGAGCTATACTCAGTCGGTGGGCGAAGATCCTCGGAGACTATGGCCCTACACACCGCTGTCCCATCATTCGGTGGATCGCAGCCAGCCATAGCCCTACACACCGCCTGATTACTCAGGTCCTTGGACTACAGCCCTACAACCCGCCACCCACCCGCGGGGTACATTGGCCGGGAAGCCTGTACCCGCGGGCGGAACCGCGGGTAGAGGTCTACCCGTGGGCCTACCCGCGGGTACAGTGTTGGTGTTGTTTGGGGATTTGTTCCCCGTGATTCTTTTGACTCGGTATTTGGTCTTTTGACTTTCCGATGTTCTTTTGTGGAACTATTTGAGTGTCTTCTTGATGTTTCTTATGTCTAGAACTATATGGTAGGATTCCATGTAGGTTTTTGGTGTCTTGAATCGTGCTAAGTGTTCAACATTGTGTTTCGTTGAACCGTGATGAGTCTTGTGTGTTCTTCGGAACTACGTTTGGTTTACCCGTTTGATAAGCATGCTAGTTCGGTGTTTACATGCTAGCATGTGTGTTGTTTGTACCTTCCGTTGGTTGATGATAAGTTGTGTTATTCATCGTTGTTGTTGTTGGACTGTGATCCATTCCTTGATTGAGTATAGTTTCATATCTTCGTTGTGATTCGTTGATTGATTCCTGTTGAGGTGTGATGTGTGCGTGGCTTTACCTGGATTGCACTATTTAGTGGTATGGGACACTAGTCACCAAGGTATCGCAGCGGTCATCGTGGTGGCCGTGACGTGATTATGGAGTTGTGGCCTGAGTGATGGGTCCACGTGATTCTTGGGTGGCATGTGTTGCCGTGTGTGTGTGTACGGTACCCTCGTGTACTATGAAATTGGTGGTCTTGTTGGTGGGGGACGACGGTCCCAGGAGGGAAAAGGTTGGACTAAGAAGTACAGGGGTCCTGGAGGTAATGGTTGGAAATAAGGTACAAGGTTGGGGGTAGGCATAAGGTTAGAACCGGGCATAAAGAAGGCATATCAACTCATGATGGGTGATGTCACGAGGGCTTGTGTAGCCATTGTGGTAAGTTATTCTCTTGTGACGTGTGTAGTCACAAAGGCATGTGTTGCCTTGGCATGTGTTGCCGTTGGGTGAGTCTTATTCCTTTGCGTTGCGCTTGTCAGGTTTTGATCTATTGAGTGATGATAGATCTGGCCTTGACTCTTCTTGTGAGTCATGTTGTTCCTTGTGGTCTTGGGATGTGTTCCCGTGTTATTGTTGAGAGTGTTGAGTTTTGCGTTGACTATTGCTCTTGGTTTTGTACTTATATACTTATGTATTCTGTTTCGAAAATGGCTTTACAACTTATATCTTACCTATGTACGATATTTCACATGTATTGATGGGTTACCAGCATTATTCGCTGACTGGGCGTCGTCCCATGTTTTATTGTGTTCTTTCAGGTGATGTCTAGGCGAGTGCGCGGTCTAGTACTTGCTAGAATAGTTTTCCCCTCTCGTTTTGTGGCCTGTGAGCCAGTGTAGTTGTAGAACTTTGAACTTATGGGATTAGTTTTAAACATTGCAGATATTGCCTGTGCGTTCATCTTTATGGTGAACGTGGCATAACACCCTGTGTTTCAGACTTTACCTATCTATCTATCGTTCAGACTTCCGCTGTGTTGAATGTTCAGTTCCGTTATATGCATGTTTTAAGGATTTTTATAGCATGTTTTTAGGGGGTGTTACACATACATTTGAGCATCTAGGAGGGTAAGATCTATGTTCATCTTTTGTTTTTAGTGTTTTCTAAGGTGTCTTTCTTTAAAGATAGAATCTTTATGATCTTTTGGTGTGTTCTTGAAGTGGGTTTGGAAGCTGAGCCTTTTTAGGAGCTTGGTGAAGTGTTAAGTGAAAGTTTTTGTCTACAAGAGGTAACCCATGCTCTACAAAATCTATTTTGCTTACCTATATGACGATTTCTTGGATTCTACATGTGATTTTGCTATGAAATGTGAGTGTTTATGCATTGTCTTGTGAAAATGCATATCTAGAGCTTGTGTTTAGGGTTCATGTGTGCCATTGCTTGGCTATTCCTTTGATTCAAGTCATTTTGTTGTATTTGGTGATATTTGGCATGTTTTGGACTTGAATTTGAGGTTGGTGTTGAAAATCTCCGAAGGGATGTTTTGGTACAGGGTAGTGTACCCGCGGGCGGAACGGCAGGCAGAGCTCCACCCGCCGCCCCACATGGCCGGTGGGTGTGGTACCCGCGGGCGGAACAACAGGTGGGGGGGGGGGGGGGGTCTACCCGCGGGGAACAATATGGTGTTGTTTGGGGATTTGTTCCTCGTGATTCTTTTGACTCGGTATTTGGTCTTTTGACTTCCCGATGTTCTTTTGTGGAACTATTTGAGCGTCTTCTTGATGTTTCGTATGTCTAGAACTATATGGTAGGAATCCATGTAGGTTTTGGTGTCTTTAATCGTGCTAAGTGTTCATGATTGTGGTAGAAGATTTGGTTGGTCCTTCTTGTTGTTGATGTGGGTTTTCGGGGTAGCCTAGTCCTTTTTTCTTTATGCTAAATTATTTTGATTTTGCTTCTTTATTTATAATAATTCCGAAATAGCTAATCTAAACAAGTAATTCTACTACGAGGGTGGTTACTGGGGATTCGCTAGTCTATCCTAAACAAAACTCGTCTTCTTGGTTTTCTTCCGTTTGGTTTGCGAGATCTTCGTCTCTTGGGGCCGCGTTTCCTTCGTCGATGTTGCCATCGTTCTCGAGTTCGGTTTGGGTGCGGCTCATGACGAACACTTTCCCGGGAGCACCGTAATTCCCTTGATTGTTCGTGCCTTCGCGTTGGCCCATGATTGTAGGGCGGGAGTTCGAGGGTTGAAGTCACTGGAAGGACTTGTGTCCTTCTCCTCCGCAGTTGAAGCATCATCAGGGATTTCCCATGCAATCCTTGCCCCTATGGTCTTTGTTGCATCTTTGGCACGGGAAGCTCCTTGTATTAGCTTCGTTGTTTCCTAGGGGTGGCCTCTGGCCAGCTGGATTGCTTGTCCTTGTGTTAGCGTCGTTTCTTGTTCTTTTCATAGGTGGTGCTCCACCTCCTGTGTTCCTTTTTCGAATATGTTCCTGAACCCCACGTTGTAGTAGTTGGATTCGATAGAGGTTGGCGGCACTGGAGTAAGCCTCGTTGAGGGTCCAGGGTCCGTTAATACTAGGGTTTTCCGGGCTTCGAAGTTGAGGCCTGATATAAACCTTTCTATTTTGGTTGCCTCTGTGGGGACTAGTTCTGGTGCGAAGTGTGCCAGCTCAAGGAACTTTTTATGGTATTCCATGACGGTAGTCGTTCCTTGTTTTAGGTGGAGGAACTCTTCGTGCATGGATGCTCTTACGTGTGCTGGGTAGAATCGTTCTCGCAGTCGTGTTTTTAGGTTTTCCCAGTTGAACCCTGGTTCCTGCCTGTAAGTGGGTCCCTCGTGGATCCACCAAAGGTCTGCCTCATGCCCGAAGTAGAAGGAGGCTATCTCGACACAACGTTTTTCTGGCATTCTACTAACCCCAGAATTTTGTCGAAGGTCCGAATCCATTCCTCATGGATTGCGGGATCTTCTTTTCCCGAGAAAGTGGGTGGTCGATTATTTGAAACTTGTCGGGCGATTTCCGAGTTTATGTTTGGTGGAGGTGGTGGTGATCTGTTGTTGCGGAGAGCTACGTTGCTCAATGCTTGGGCGACTTGGGTTAGTTGCTGTAGAGTTTGAGCCAGGGGATCGTGTGTGGCGGGTTCCGGAGTCCTTGATTGTCTTCTGTTTGGTGCCATGCTGCTGATCTATGGAGCCAATATTTATAGTGATATCGAGTTAGAGTGTTGCACCCTTACCTTGATGTGATAAGCGAAGGGGGAGTTCTTTGAATTAAGTGTGAATTAGGGTGATGGGAAGTTTAAGGGTCTCACAATCTCACCGCGCGTCCTATGATTCCTAAATCCTATGTTCCTGGACTCCTAGAGTTTAAGCCTAATGTCCTAAAATCTGGTCTTAAGAGTCTCATCCTAGGGTCAAACTTAGGCTCTGATACCAACTGTAACATCCCAAAATTTTGAAACTTTTAAAACTTAAATAATAAAGGTGATTTTCAAAAAAAAAATAATAAAGGTGAATTCTCATTAAATCCCAAACAGAATATTACTAAACATAAGAGTGCGGGGGTGCTATGCCACATCTGAGCTGGAGAACTCAGATGCACATGCTAAACTAACTAAATATCCTCAATACATCATCATGACATGTAGGCCGAAAGGAAAACTATCTATCTAATCCAAGTTCTTCTAGCGCGCTCCGGAAGCTAATCATCTGTGCCTGAAAGCCAAATATATATGTTCAGCGAATGATGCTGGTAACCCATTCCAACGCGTTGAAATATAGTATAGGTAAATATATATATAGATATACGAAAACCATTTTGAAGCAGGAAGATATATACTTAGGAGACTCTAGCTTTAAAATCAGGAATAGACTTAACAGGTAGGGATAAGCACATTAAACGAGGATAATCAGTAATATAGAGATAATATCATAAAGAACATGTATCTAAGGTCACCGTTCACTTTCAAATCATTCACATCATCATTCAACCCATACTCATGTCACACAAGCACACTTTGGTGGCGCCACGGGACCAATTGCATGCCCGAACATGAGGGTTAGCGCATATAGCTCTAACATGGCCCCGCAGCACCCTACCTCATATCGTAGCATGAAGGGGTTGAGTGCAACCAACCGTATAGACCGTCGATAGTTTCAACGGCGGATCACAGCCCTACACACCGCTGACGCGCTCAGTCGGTGGACTGTGATCCTCTTCTGGGGACTGCGACCCTACACACTGCTTGACAAGCTCAATCGGTGAGTCATAGCCGATCAAAGCCCTATGTTAGGAATAAATTGTAATTAGATTTTGATGAGCCAAATTGTATATTTCGGATAAAAATTTTAGACCCCCATTTTTGTTTGAATTTTGTGTAATTTTATTTTGAGGAAGAACAAGAAATATTAAGTCCAGGAAATTCATGAAGAAGAAAATCAAGGAAGGAGAAGAAGAGCTACGGATGAATTATTATTCAATTGGCCAGGCACATTATCTATTTTGAAGAAGAGGAGTTACGGTTGGAATTATTTCAAGGAAATCAGACTTCACGAAAATCAGCCTGGGTGATTATTTAAGGAATCAGCTAAGGAAATGGAATGCCTTACATAATTAAATTGAGCTACGGTCTCAATTTAATTAAAGAAGAGCCACGGTCTTATTATGAGCTACGGTCTCAAATTAATTCATGGAGATGAGCTACGGTTTCAATTTATTAAAAAGAAGGAGCCACGGTTAATAGTGAAGGAGAACCAGGGATCAAAACTCATCAGAGACATTTGAAGATAAGAGCCACGCTCTAAATTTAATAAAGGAATGAGCTACGCTCTAAATTTATTAAAAGGAAGGAGCCACGGTTGAGAGTGAAGGAGAACCAGGGATCAAAACTCACCAGAAACATTTGAAGAAATAATCTACGCTCTCTATTTATCAAAAGGATGAGCTACGGTCATATTTTAAGAAAGAGAAAAATTAAAAGAATCAGCCAAGGATTTAATTCATGAGCTAAGGATTATTGAGACAAGCTAAGGTCTTAATTAAATTAAAAGCTCAAGTCGCGCTATCAGCCAGGGAAGATCTCTGACAAGTTTTAATTACAAAGTATGGAGACCCATTACAAAGTATGGGGATTACTTGCAAAGATCAGAGAAATCACACAAAGTCAAAAATCATCCTAACATCTGATGAAAGTTGAAAATAATTTTTCAACATTTCTAAGCGGCAAAATCCTAGTACAAGATTTCAAAATTTGAATATCTCCAACGGGCAACATCAAAATTTCTCAACTATAAATACTGGCATTCTTGAAGACTTGAAGACACACAGAGAATACACAACAAGTAGAGAGCATTTCATAAGAAGATAACTTCATTCCCTATATTCATATTTGAGCTATTCACGTAGAATTCTTCAAGTCCAGAAGAGAAAAATTATTTTTCTTTGTTCCATACTACTCTACTGTGTGTAGAAAGAGGGAGAGTAGCAAGGAGTGTGAAAACCCTATTGAGTGTAGCTTTGTGCGATACACTCGGAGAAACTAAGTGTAGCTTTGTGCGAGACACTTGGTTGGTGTAGGAGTATAGCTTTGTGCGATATACTCGGGATTGAGTGTAGCTGTGTGCAAGACACTCGGAGAAGTGCCTGTGTAGCACTTAATTCACTATTTGTATCTGGGTGAACGAGATAGTGAATTTCCTCCTTGGAGTGAAAGGAGAAGAGTGGACTAGGAGGATTACGCCACCTCTGAACCACTATAAATTCTCTCATGCATTTTACTTACTGCTCTCATTTACTTGATCTCATATATTATTGCTTGTTGTGTACTGACCCATCTTATATTTGTTATTTATTATCTGGGCTAATTATTCATATGTTGCATACAAAATAATTCATATCACTGTATTGCATATTTAATATAATCTATACTTTCCACTAATTGCTTTTGTTATTTCAGACGTAAACTTGCATGCATTTCATCACCATATTTTGTTTTGTATAAAATAATTGACTAATCCATCTTCTTAAATATTGGTTAAATATTGTACTTGAATAAACACTCTCATACATACACGCATAGTATCAATCATCTTGTAGTGAACAATTTCATACACAAATAAATTCATCTGGGTTTAGTACTTTCCACGTCCGCATGCGAGTTAATTTTTGCATACATATTATTTGAGCTATTTCAAGCATATCTAACACATTGCATGTGATATATCTCTCTGTTTTTACGTAACACTTTACTGTTGAATTATTCCGCTGTGCATCCAAGTTGAATATCTTGTTATTTTCTTGTTACTTGGATTTGAAATTATCAAAGTGTTATTTATTGTGAAAAAGTTTAAAAAGTCTATTCACCCCCCCTCTAGACTTTTTACCACCCTATCGGGACCAACAATTGGTATCAGAGCGGTTGTCTATTTGAGTCAATCTTGACTGCTAGACAGATCTCGAAAAATCAAGATGATGAAAAGAGATATGGCTCTTGCCCAAAATTTGTTATTTTCTTTAGAAAAATTTGATGATTGGAAAATTCGCATGCAGGTATATTTATCCGCACTACATGATGAGATGTGGGAAGTAATCACTAATGGTCCTATTGAAATCTTGCAAGTGAACACTACTTCTGTACAAACCAGTGGTACTCCACAGTACGTTCCAAAGCCTAAGGTGGAATGGACTCGCGAAGATAGAACACGAAATAACTTGGATAATATTGCCAAGGATATTTTGTTCAAAGCTATCGATGATACGATATTCCCAAAAATCCGAAAATGCCAATCAGCAAAAGAGGTTTGGGAAACACTTATTCAGATCGGTGAAGGAGATGAACAGGAAAAGGATAATAAACTCACCATAGCATTGAAGAAATTTGAGGATTTCAAAATGCTAAGTGGAGAAAATATCATCGACATGGAAACAAGATTTGCTAAAATCTTGGGAGAAATTAATGATCTTGGAAAAGACATTAATCAAAAAGAAATTGCGCTCAAAATCCTACGTGGTCTACCATCTAGTTGGGACATGAAAGTTACGGCCATGCGTGACCATAGAGATCTAAAGACTTTATCAACTGATAAGCTTTTTAGTGATCTAAAGGCTTATGAGTTTGAGATGAGGTCGAGAATGGAGGAAGATCGTGAAGAAAAGAACAATGCACTCATAGTAGAGCAACCGTCTTCCTCAAGGTCCGTAGAAAATAGTGATTTATTTTCTAACGAAAACTTTGCCTTGTTTGTTAGGAAATTCAAGAAATTTATGAGGAAAAACAATCACAAGAATTTTCCTAAGGCAAGCACATCTCGAAGGCATAGAAAGGATTCCATGGAGGGCAATTCGAATTTGTACTACAACTGTAGAAAGCCTGGACATTTTATGGCTGAATGTCCGTACCTCAAGGTAAGCAAAAATCAAACTGACACTTTGCAGGAAGAAACCAAAGTCAAAGAAAGAAAATTCAAAAACGACAAAAGGAAAGCTCTAATCAGTGATCCTCTGGAGACAAGCGAGACTGAGGAATCCTCTAGTGATGAAAGTGACACCTCGAAGGATAACAATGCATTATTTTGCATAAGTGTTTCAAGTGAATCATCCCACCAAGATATGTGTCTTATGGCGCATGAAACAGACGATGATGAGGTAACTTCAAAATCCTTTGACTCTGTAAATTCATCATTTTCTAAAGAGTCTATCTTTCATTTAATGAAAGACTGTCAAACCATGATGGATACTCACTTTCAACTCAAAGAGCGCAATAATCTCTTAATTTTCGAAAAAGATGAAATGAATGAAAAATTGCAAAATGCTCTATGTGAAGTGAAAGACTTGAAGGCTGAAATTATTCGTCTTCAAGAAGAGTGTAAATCAAGGGAAGTTCGTGAACACAATCTAAGAGAGGTTATAGCAACATTTACTCATTCATCCAAAATAATGGATAAAATGGTAAATATGCAAAAACCCTCAAGTGATAAAGCCGGACTTGGCTACGATTCGTCGTGTTCACAAACCTCCGAGAAATTGACCAATTCTACTACTACTTTAACAAATAAAGTCCATGTAGTAAAATTTGTAAAAGGTCAAGATAGCACAATGAGACAAGGAATTGGTTACCAAACTAATGCCAAAAATGCTACTGCAAGGCCGAAGCCTCAAAGACAATTTAATTCGCCAATGCAGTCAAATAATAGGCAAAAGTTTTGTAAATATACCAATGAGTCAAGTGCACAAAGTCCTCATAGGAGAATGGGAAAATCTCCGAGGATTGGGGCAGGGAGATTTTATCCCTCTGAGCAAGATTGGTTTGATGAAACTAAACCATGGACTAAGTCTAGGTTTAATGCCTTTCATAGGCTCAAACAATCATCTTCCCAAGTGCCAAAGAATTGAGTCAATTTTCAAAACTCGGCACCAAAAATATTTTCAA
Organism: Ipomoea nil; assembly: GCF_001879475.1. NCBI lineage: Eukaryota > Viridiplantae > Streptophyta > Magnoliopsida > Solanales > Convolvulaceae > Ipomoea > Ipomoea nil. The sequence goes on along the minus strand of NW_017617859.1, from coordinate 179,059 downwards.
AAGTTAGTTATGATTATAAAGTGTTTAATGGTTACAAATCACCTAACCTTCGATCAGTGAGGACTAGGTGGATTTGGGTACCAAAAATGACTAACAACCAAGGACCCAAATCATGTTGGGTACCTAAAAATGTGTAATATATTTACAGGAAATTTGGTACTTCGATAGTGGATGCTCTCGTCACATGACTGGAAATAAATCTAGTCTTCTGAATTTTAAAAATATCGAAGGACCAAAAGTTATATTTGGTGGAAATGATCGATATGGCACAACCAAAGGTGTTGGTACAGTATCTCGCAACGGTCTAAAAATAGATGATGTATCCTTTGTTGAAGGTTTAAAATTTAATTTACTAAGTACTAGTCAATTTTGCGACAAAGGTTATCTTGTAGAATTTTTCAAGAACAGATGTCAAGTAAAAAATGAATCCACCGGTGAGATTGTGCTCGAAGGAATCAGAAAGAAAAACATGTACGTTGTAAACTGGAAATCAACCAAAGACTCGGTGTGTCTTGTAGCAAACAACTCAAGCAATGTAAGTTGGGAATGGCACAAGAAGCTGAGTCACCTCAACTTCAAAACCATTAACAAACTTGTGATGAAAGATCTAGTCAGAGGACTACCCAACATCACCTACAAAAAGGATCAAATTTGTGATGCATGTCAAAAGGGGAAGCAAATCAAATCATCCTTCAAGACAAAAACACACGAGTCAAGTCAAAGACCTCTAAGTCTACTACATATGGATCTTTTTGGTCCTGTAGATCCAGTAAGTATGAGTGGTAAGAAATATACTCTTGTTATTGTTGATGACTTTTCCAGGTACACTTGGACAATATTTCTCAACAAAAAGAATGAAGTTGAGAAGAAGCTTCCAGAACTACTCAAACAACTCGAAAAAGAAAAGGAAGTCAACATTGTCAAAATTCGTACTGATAGAGGTACTGAATTCGTGAACGGCGTGATTCAAAATTTTTGCAATTCTCAAGGAATTCTGCATCAACTATCAGCTGCAAGAACTCCACAACAAAATGGAGTTGCAGAAAGGAGGAATCGTACGCTTAAAGAGGCCGCACGAGTAATGATAGCCGCAGCTGAGTTACCTAAACGTTTTTGGGCCGAAGCAATCAATACTGCTTGCTACACCCAAAATAGAAGTTTGATTCACCAACTGCACGACAAGACACCTTATGAATTGTGGAAAGGGAGAAAACCCAACATTAGTTATTTTCATTCATTTGGTTGCAAATGTTTTGTTCTTAATAATGGCAAAATCTATCTAAAAACATTTGATGAACGTGCAGATGAAGCAATATTCTTAGGATACTCTTCCACCAGTAAAGCATTCAGAATATTGAACAAATCAACAATGGTGGTTGAAGAATCCATTCATGTCGTATTTGATGAATCTTCAAAAAGAAAGGACGCTGAAAGTTCAAAAAATGGTAAAAATGTTCCTGAACATTTAGACAATACTAACAAAATTTCTGAAGATATTCTGCAGGGATTTAGTGATCTAAACTACTCTGGAATAGAGCAAAATGGCGAAACTCCCGAGGAAAATGGAGTAGATGATGGAGTAAGGGATGAAGTGGAAATAAGAGAGTGTATTGGGGTTGGTGAGGACCAACAAGGGGACTGCACCACAAATCCAAATCCTTCACACGAAAATGAACCCTCTCACCCCTCCACTTCTCAAAGCAATTTTCAACCCGATTTGAAGTGGCTCAAAGATCATCCACAAGATCAAATCATTGGAAATATTCATGATGGCGTAAGAACTAGATCATCAATAAGAGAAACTTTATTTTCTTGTTTCTTGTCACAGGTAGAACCGAAGGAAATAGATGAAGCTTTAAACGATCCAAGTTGGATTGAAGCTATGCAAGAAGAGCTAAATCAGTTCCAACGAAGTGATGTCTGGGAGCTTGTTCCAAGACCACTTAATCACAACGTGATTGGAACAAAATGGGTGTTTAGAAATAAAGCAAATGAAGATGGCATCGTTGTTAGGAATAAAGCAAGGCTAGTCGCAAAAGGCTATTCACAGGAAGAAGGAATAGATTTTGATGAGACATTTGCCCCAGTTGCCAGACTTGAAGCAATCAGAATCTTTCTAGCCTTCGCAGCCTACAAGAATTTTACGGTCTATCAAATGGACGTAAAAAGTGCATTCCTAAACGGGCTACTTGAAGAAGAAGTATATGTTGAACAACCACCTGGTTTCGAGGTAAAAGGTAATGGTGATAAGGTCTACAAACTAAAGAAGGCATTATATGGGCTAAAACAAGCACCTAGAGCTTGGTATGATACCCTATCAATGTTCTTAATTAGTTGTGGGTTCACCAAAGGCCTTGTAGATAAAACTCTTTTTAGAATTCAAGAAGGTGATCACATTTTATTAGTACAAATCTATGTTGATGATATTATTTTTGGAAGTACTAATAATTCCTTGTGTGAAAAGTTTTCAAAGCTCATGCAGAATAGGTTTGAAATGAGTATGATGGGTGAGCTAAATTACTTCTTGGGACTACAAGTCAAACAACTAAAGGAAGGAATATTCATCAATCAAACCAAGTACACTAAAGACTTGATCAAGAAATTTGGCCAAGAAGGAAAAAGCTCAATCAAGATCCCAATGAGCACATCATTAAGACTAGATAAAGATGACGAAGGCAAAGATGTTGACCAAACGAAGTATCGAGGGATGATTGGATCTCTACTATACCTTACTGCGAGTAGACCTGACATATCTTACTCAGTAGGTGTATGTGCAAGATTCCAATCAAAGCCCAAAGAAAGTCACCTTCTTGCTGTCAAAAAGATCATCAGATACCTAAAAGGAACAATCAATGTGGGATTATGGTATCCCAAAGAAGGTAACTTTGACTGGTTTCTCAGATGCTGATTTTGCAGGATGCAAGATAGATAGAAAAAGTACCTCCGGGACATGCCAGTTCTTAGGGGGAAGACTTGTATCTTGGTTCAGCAAAAAGCAAAATTCTATAGCAACCAGTACTGCCGAGGCCGAATACATTGCTGCAGGAAGCTGCTGTGCACAAATATTATGGATGAAGCAACAACTGATGGATTATGGAATAAAATGCGCGGACATTAGTATTTTCTGTGACAATACCAGTGCCATTGCGCATCACCCAAAATCCAGTGCTTCACTCTAGAACCAAACATATTGACATTCAACATCATTTTATTAGGGATCATGTCGAAAGGAAGGATTTAAAAATTGAGTACATCCCTACAGAAAATCAAATAGCCGATATTCTCACCAAGCCCTTGTGCGAGACAAGATTTGCTGCTCTAAGACATGAGATGGGCATGATTGAATTGAGCTAAGTATCCTTAATTTAAGTTTATCTTTGAAGGTGCTAATTGTTTCATGTGATCTTCATTGCTTACTAGTTACAATATTTTTCCTACACTTTGTCACAATCCTTAGATTTTTTTTTTAAAAAAAAAAAATTACAAAAAAAAAAATAATAATAATATATAAAAATTTAAGCATGCATCTCTTTCGTGAAATGTCTGTATATGCATAAAGACTTATATAAATCGTAGCTCATGAGCTGAGGTATAACTTTAGAAATAAACTCAATCCTGGCTTTCGAGCTTAGATTTATATAAGACTTGATCTTGAATATTTATTAATTAGAATGATCTTTTATTGAAATAAGTGTGCATATTAAATTATTTTGATGTGTATATGCCTTGATAATTTATGTGGTAATAATAAACAGTTTGAGTGCCGAATTTTTTTTTAATTTATTTAAATGGGTTTTATAATTTAGGATTAGACTTGACTACTTGAGTCATGATGTGTTTGCTGTGATATATTTAAATCTGTCTGCATCTATCCGCAAATTTTTTTTTTTATATAAAATATATTTCTTTGCATAAACATTTTATAAAGTTGCTTATTAAATTTTTTCTCTCCTAAAATATTTGTTAGATGCGTATATCTTGTGACCTGTAGAGCTAATCCTGCATGTTAACTTTCTCTTAATGTGCATATATATACGTGTGCCTATACTTCTCTCATTAATTAGTTTCTATTAATTAGTTTAGGCTCATTTTGTAGAACTAATCCTGCATGTTAACTTTAGCTTTGAGTTCATCTTTTTATTAATTAGTTTCTATATTTCTCTCAAAATGCTCAAATCCAAAAATTAAAAAAAAAAAATTATCCAGTCTTCCGGGTATATATAATTTCACCTATTTTCTCTAGAGGTGGCTATCTAATCAGACATTCTTTTAGACTTCATATTAAGATTGCATGGCATTAAATGCTCATGTCTCTCTAATGATGAAAAACATTAGAATTGGCGCCAACCCATACAATTCCCATTCACACCCCCATACCTCAAATTTCTTCACGCCAGCCTATAGGGACAATTTTGAGAATACATAACCCACTCATACAAAGTATAAAAACCCTTCATCTTCAAAACTCTCCACTCATTCTCTCACAGACTTCTGAAGCGCTTTCACTACCCAAAGAAAACCTTCATCCACTCAAACTCCACCGCCAAACCTCTCAAAACCTCCCTAAATCTTCTCTAATGGCGACAAACCCAGTACCTCAGGAAGATCATCCATCAAATGCAGAAGAAGAAGATTTGATAATGCCTTCTCTATCTCAACTGGGGGAGCAGACACACACTGGGCAGATCTTACACATCCCTGATTTTCACAATGTAATCAACAACACAGATGTGGGAAAACAAATTATTAAAGCTCTAGAAGACAGTGGCATCCTCAGGTTATGTACATATCCCTTTTCTGGCGTTTATAAGGAAGATGTAGCAGAATTCTATTTGAACTCCTCTGTGCATGGTCAATCAATTAAGTCTACTGTGAATGAAACCCCAGTTGAAATCACACCTAATGACTTAAGAGACACTTTTGAGCTACCTGCCACTAATCTGGAGATTAATGACCATGTTTTTATCCATCAAGATTTTTGGTTATTAATTCGGGGGAAACTCAACCTACCAGCCCTAAATTTTTTGGTTATAAGAAGTTCTTGAAGTTGGAGTTTGGAAAGTTCATTGATATCCTGTTTAAGTGGCTAAACTGCAAAATATCCAATTCAGATGAATATAAGCATATTACCTTGATGAATGGAATATGGCAGGGAATTAAGTTTAATTGGGCTGGGTATGTTTTTAAGAGAATTGCAAATTATTGTCGTTCTGTTTTACCTCTACGGAATAACGTTTTTAAGCAGCATGTAAGTTATGGTTTTGTTATTTCTGAGATCCTAAGAAAGAATATGGTACCTCTTAGAAGGTCCAAAAATGTTGCCCGTTACAAATACTTGTTTAGGAACCCTAAAACCTTGAAAGGGAGACCATCCACTGAAATTTCCACAAGTAGTGAAACTATGGGCTCTAATGCTCCTAAAAAGAAAAGAGGCAGACCATCAGGAACCTCTAGAATTTCTGAGAGTCTAGGATCAACATCCTTTATGATTATTGATTTTACAAATGGTGGAGGAACAACTTCCAACTTAAATGAAACTGCTACTGTGCCTGAGACTCAAATTGAAAGAAGCAGCCAACCACCTCCAGCAACACTGCCAACCGAAACCATTTTTCCTCATATTGATAATCTTATATCTCCACTACAAATTGAAGGATTAGACACACATCTTGAGCCAAACATTCTGGATGGAGAAAGAGAATCTTTTGTTGATGAAGATCCAATTCTAGCCACTGAATTGCTAAGGGTGAAAGAATGGAGGAAGTGGAGATTTGAAGAGTATCAATCTCATATTTCCAAAGCTGGGCCTGAGATTGAGAGAGAAGAATTATTTGCTCTTGATTGGCTGGGAACAAGGGATGTTGCTTATGCTCTCCAGATGTCAACCATTGAAAATGTATATTCAAACAAAGTGCAGGCTATGTTGACAAGATCCAAAGAACAGTTTCCACTTATGGAGGAAGGATTCCATGCTCTATCTGCTGAAGTTTTGGAACAGATAAATCAAGCACAATTGCATGAAGGATTACAACAATCACGTGTGGATTTTCATCATCATCCTGATGAAACTTCAAATTTTCAAACTGATGACATGACACTGGGGGAAGGCCGTTTGGATGCAAATGGGAGGGAAATTGCAATTTTGAATGAACAACCAGTTGAAGATGTAGTTGAGGAACCAGTCACGATTCCAGTGCAGGTTCAAGCCACGGTTGTAGGTACGGATCCAGTTGAGGGGACAGTCACGGATGGAGTCACAGTTACGGATCCAGTTGAGGGCACAGTCACGGATGGAGTCACGGTTACGGATAAAGAAACTACAACTGGAGTTGAGGAACAAGTCACGGTTCCTAATGTGACTAATACTGCAAATGTCACATTCCCTAATAATAATAGTCCTGGTGCAAGATCAAACGAAGTGCAGATCACGGCTCATTCACCACACAATCAGACTGCCATGGAGATTGATTCTGAAAATCTTCCAATCACCTTGGAAGATACTAACAATAATTTGCTTGCTAATCTTGTTGATGCACAGGTCTTTGATGAAGAATATCTAAAAGATTTTGAGTCTGAAGAAGAAGAAGAAGAAGATGCAAGTCTGAAAGCAGCTAAAAGAAGGAAACTTATTTTGACCGAGTCATCTGATACGGATACTGATGAGATGAAGAGAGGCCAGTGCACATTGAAGGAGAAGGAATGCAGTTAAAGAAAGCTAGAGAGGATACTGACAAGCATATTCTTGAAGAAATCTATGCACAGATGAGATGTCTAAAAGATCACCAGAAAAGCTTAAACACGGTGATACAAGAGGAAAAGGAGAAGAACGAAAAAGTTTGGGAGGAGAAGATTGCTGCGCTGAACAAAAAAATTGAACTTGAGAGGCTCAAGTCCAACAACTTCACAATGGATCAGTGCAAAAGCTTGTTGAAGGTAATTCACCAACAAGAAAATAAAATATCTGACTTGCAAAATGAATTATCTGCTTTCAAAAGTGAAAATACTGCCAAAGTTGATAGAATTAATGCTAATGTTGAGATGTTAGTTGATTATGCCAAAAAGGGGGAAGAGAGCAGTCATTTGGCTCTCGGGTCCTCTAGTGTTATGGGCAGCAATATTGGCAGAGGGAGAGGTAGAGGAAAAGGAAATTCTGGTTTTTCAAAATTTGCAGATCCCAGACCGAGATTTGGAGCCATACAGTACCTTGCCGATGATACAACGACGCCTTACTCTATGAAGAACATTCCTGCTGTCATGAAGAAGCTACCGGAAGCAGATCAAAGGTTGTGGATTACACAAAAGAACAAGGAGCTGCATGAAAAAGGAAAAGAGAAAAATCCAGCAAATTCACATGCTCAAATGTTAAAAGAACTAGAAAATTATGCAGGTCACAAAGGAGAATTCTTGGAAGAAGGAAGAACTTTTGAAGAATGCATCAAGTGGTTTCTAGTAGGAGCACTACCAGGAGACAACATTAAGCAAGCCCTTGGCTACTACAACACAGGTCAAGTGTCTGATGATTACTTTGTTGATGAATATGTTACCGATTTCAGGAAGCTGAGAGATCATATCAACAACAAACTCAGATCAAGAAATTAATATCTTTATGGTAATATGTTTTTTTTTTCTCTACTATCGGATGGTTATGTAATAATTAGCTATACTGCTTAATATGTTCTTTTGCTAAGTTTTTGCTCTATCATCTTATGAAATGTTTTTAGACCTAACTTGTATTAAAACGCATGCCTGAGATATTTTTGCTTGAAATTGATGATGATTATTATCAGTCTCAAACATGCGGTTAGGAATCTTGTCTAAAAACAATTCTTTTAGGTCATATATTCTGTTAAACTCATTCATGGCTAGTCAAAATAAAATTAAAATTCAAAAAATTCAAAATAATTTTCAAGACTAAGCCAAATGACTAGGTATAGGTTTTGGCATCATCAAAAAGGGGGAAATTGTTAGGAATAAATTGTAATTAGATTTTGATGAGCCAAATTGTATATTTAGGATAAAAATTTTAGACCCCCATTTTTGTTTGAATTTTGTGTAATTTTATTTTGAGGAAGAACAAGAAATATTAAGTCCAGGAAATTCATGAAGAAGAAAATCAAGGAAGGAGAAGAAGAGCTACGGATAATTATTATTCAATTGGCCAGGCACATTATCTATTTTGAAGAAGAGGAGTTACGGTTGGAATTATTTCAAGGAAATCAGACTTCACGAAAATCAGCCTGGGTGATTATTTAAGGAATCAGCTAAGGAAATGGAATGCCTTACATAATTAAATTGAGCTACGGTCTCAATTTAATTAAAGAAGAGCCACGGTCTTATTATGAGCTACGGTCTCAAATTAATTCATGGAGATGAGCTACGGTTTCAATTTATTAGAAAGAAGGAGCCACGGTTAACAGTGAAGGAGAACCAGGGATCAAAACTCATTAGAGACATTTGAAGATAAGAGCCACGCTCTAAATTTAATAAAGGAATGAGCTACGCTCTAAATTTATTAAAAGGAAGGAGCCACGGTTGAGAGTGAAGGAGAACCAGGGTTCAAAACTCACCAGAAACATTTGAAGAAATAATCTACGCTCTCTATTTATCAAAAGGATGAGCTACGGTCATATTTTAAGAAAGAGAAAAATTAAAAGAATCAGCCAAGGATTTAATTCATGAGCTAAGGATTATTGAGACAAGCTAAGGTCTTAATTAAATTAAAAGCTCAAGTCGCGCTATCAGCCAGGGAAGATCTCTGACAAGTTTTAATTACAAAGTATGGAGACCCATTACAAAGTATGGGGATTACTTGCACAGATCAGAGAAATCACACAAAGTCAAAAATCATCCTAACATCTGATGAAAGTTGAAAATAATTTTTCAACATTTCTAAGCGGCAAAATCCTAGTACAAGATTTCAAAATTTGAATATCTCCAACGGGCAACATCAAAATTTCTCAACTATAAATACTGGCATTCTTGAAGACTTGAAGACACACAGAGAATACACAACAAGTAGAGAGCATTTCATAAGAAGATAACTTCATTCCCTATATTCATATTTGAGCTATTCACGTAGAATTCTTCAAGTCCAGAAGAGAAAAATTATTTTTCTTTGTTCCATACTACTCTACTGTGTGTAGAAAGAGGGAGAGTAGCAAGGAGTGTGAAAACCCTATTGAGTGTAGCTTTGTGCGATACACTCGGAGAAACTAAGTGTAGCTTTGTGCGAGACACTTGGTTGGTGTAGGAGTATAGCTTTGTGCGATATACTCGGGATTGAGTGTAGCTGTGTGCAAGACACTCGGAGAAGTGCCTGTGTAGCACTTAATTCACTATTTGTATCTGGGTGAACGAGATAGTGAATTTCCTCCTTGGAGTGAAAGGAGAAGAGTGGACTAGGAGGATTACGCCACCTCTGAACCACTATAAATTCTCTCGTGCATTTTACTTACTGCTCTCATTTACTTGATCTCATATATTATTGCTTGTTGTGTACTGACCCATCTTATATTTGTTATTTATTATCTGGGCTAATTATTCATATGTTGCATACAAAATAATTCATATCACTGTATTGCATATTTAATATAATCTATACTTTCCACTAATTGCTTTTGTTATTTCAGACGTAAACTTGCATGCATTTCATCACCATATTTTGTTTTGCATAAAATAATTGACTAATCCATCTTCTTAAATATTGGTTAAATATTGTACTTGAATAAACACTCTCATACATACACGCATAGTATCAATCATCTTGTAGTGAATAATTTCATACACAAATAAATTCATCTGGGTTTAGTACTTTCCACGTCCGCATGCGAGTTAATTTTTGCATACATATTATTTGAGCTATTTCAAGCATATCTAACACATTGCATGTGATATATCTCTCTGTTTTTACGTAACACTTTACTGTTGAATTATTCCGCTGTGCATCCAAGTTGAATATCTTGTTATTTTCTTGTTACTTGGATTTGAAATTATCAAAGTGTTATTTATTGTGAAAAAGTTTAAAAAGTCTATTCACCCCCCCTCTAGACTTTTTACCACCCTATCGGGACCAACACCCTACACACCGCCTGAGGGACTCATTCGGTGGGCGATGATCTTCGGGGATTACGATCCTACACACCGCTGGCCCATACACTCGGTGGATCGCAACCGACCATAGCCCTACACACCGCCTGATCACTCATTCGGTGGGCTATGGCCTTCCTCGGGCTAGTGGCCCTACACACCGCCTGGCGCGTCCAGTCGGTGGACCATAGCACACGAGGCCCATGTGGACCGCAACCCAAAAAGTGAATCAATGACCGCAGCCAGGAGAATGAACCGCAGCTCATGAGTAACCAATTTGACCATAGCCAACTTCTGAACCACAGCTCAGGAACAACCAATTTGATCACAACCAAATTGGGGTATCATGCTCACATAACACATAGTAGCACATACTAGCACATTGGGAAGGGGGAAAATGTATAAATAAACTTATGCGTGAGAAACCACATACTAAGAATAGTCTTAAGGGGTTCATGCATCTTCTTCTTAGGCCAACGGGTTACCGATTCAACTAGCATACAATACATAAGACTCTTTTATCCTACGAATGGTACCCGAAACATCAAACTAGACTCATGCACGACAAACGGAGTCCATTGGGACACCATGGGGGTTGGGGAACATCAAACGGGGAAGCCAACGTCCCGAAGTGGGCAATGACCAGCGGGTAGCCGGTGGGTGGAGGGCCACCCGCCAGCTGCTCGTCGGCGATACTCCACCGGGCAGCGGGTGCCCGGCGGGCAGTTGCCTGCCCGCTGCCGGTGGCGTCTTCTTTGGGCAGCGGGTAGGTGGCGGGTCCCCCTACCCCCACCTACCCCCCACTGACTCTTTACCAAAATATACATCCCGGGATCCTTTGTAGAACCCGAAACCATGCTTTGACACTTTTAAACGCAAATAACGACACCACGTAGGCAATTAACGGATCAAAAGCAACAATCACAAAAAACACAACCTATCATGACTTCTAAACATAATCAACACCCGAACATGTGAATTCCCACCCAAATATTCCAAGAAAATCCCAATACGAAATTCATGATTCAACCTAGGGCTCTAATCATATTTAAATCAACAAGATCATAGTTCATCTTTAAAATCAAGAAACATCAAGACTTATCAAGAATATCACACAATCATCAAGATCCCCTTATCATCATCAAGATTATCAAGATCACATATAAAATCATCTCATCAATTATCAAGATCACATCACAATTATCATATCAAGACACAAGCATATAGAGGAAGCCAAAGAAGAGGATTATAGCAAAGAAAATAGGTTTTGTTGAGACATGGGTTACCTCTTAGCCTTAATTAAATTCCTTGGCTATGAAGGTTCTTTCTTTAAGATTTCTTCTTTCTTGATTTCTCCTATGGGATTTCTTGGGAATTATTGTGTGGTGAAAGTTATTGTGGTGTGGGTTCTAGGTGCCTCCTAAGCCCCTATTTATATATCTTAGATTCCTAATTAGGGTCTAAATGGTATGGGCTTGCCAATTCTATTCCTTATAGGACTAAGGGGTTGGTTTTAGGGATAAGGGTCCATGGACTATGGAGGACCCCTTTTTTTTAGCTAATTAATGGATTTTAATTCCCTTTTTAGGGTAAGTAATTAATTAATTAGTTTGGTTTAGGGGTCGTAACACGGGGTGTTACAAAATCCCCCGAAGAAAGAGCCGAGTTGGCAGCTGAGCTTGAGATTCATGCTGGGAAGTTGAACCTTGCAGTCCAAAGTTTGGGAGGTGATGAAGAAGATGAGGGTGAAGCGGACCGTGAGGAAGAGGTGGAAGCACCGGAAGCTGCCGAGGCCGAGGAAAGTGATTCTGAAAGCGAAGAAAACCAGAGAAGAAGGGAAGCCCGCACCAAAAGGGAGCATGATGCCATGACGCATGAGGAGTGTGTAGTCACCTTGCTTCGTCAACAGAACCGAATGATTGAAGAAGGCTTTGCTTACTTGAAGACACAGTTTGTTGCCGTGCACCAAAGGCTAGATCATATTGAGGCCAACTCAAGTCGCAGAGGAGGTGATGACGAAGAATCGGAGGAGAGCACCGATGAATCGGAGAGTGAATCGTTCTAGTTCGATGTTGTAGTGATCCCGTCCTCCTTTCCTTAGTTGTGGTTATCCTCTTAGTTGTTGTTACCGTTTGTTAGTTGTATGTTGCTTACCTTGTGTGTTTGTTCTTGCTTGTTTGCTTAGTTGAGTAGTTAGTCTTGGTGGTTGGTGTTTTGAGCTAGCTGCTTAGTTGGTTGTTGGTTAGAAGTTGGTAGTCGTGTTCGGTTTAGAGTTTGTTATGCTCAATTTATCCCCGTTGCTTTAATTCTTTCAATCTTTGATTTTGTTATACCTTCTTGCTTGCTTTGATGTTTTGTGAACCTTTTGGGTTTTGACCAAAAGAGGATGTTCTTGATACTGTTGTCACATTGTCATTCCTTCTTACCGTTTGTTCTAATTCTTCGTACCCAAGCTTCGGGGACGAAGCTTCTTAGAAGGGGGAGAGGATGTGACACCCCGTAATCCAAATTCAATTAAGAGATTAATTAAGTAATTAATCCTAATTCAATTGGTAATTTAATTCCTTAAATTCCTGAAAATTCAATAGTCGGGGACTAGTAATTGACTAGTCAACCCAAAGTCAAGGTTGTACCTTAAGCTTTGTGAGTAGTTCCCTTGTTCCCTTACACCTCTTCATTCTAGTAAGGGTATTCAAGACATTTCACCTTGTGTTAGTAATGTAAACTAACCTAGTAGACACTCCTCATTCTTTCTCCTTACACTTTCCAAACTTGAGCTCTTCCTTTTCTCTAAAAGTTAGATAGCTTTTCTTCCAAGCCAAGTTGGAGCTTTGTCAAATCTTCAAAGGTTGTCTCCAAGATTCTACCTTTCATACATTTGAGCATCTAGGAGGGTAAGATCTATGTTCATCTTGTGTTTATAGTGTTTTCTAAGGTGTCTTTCTTTAAAGATAGAATCTTTATGATCTTTTGGTGTGTTCTTGAAGTGGGTTTGGAAGGTGAACCTTTTTAGGAGCTTGGTGAAGTGTTAAATGAAGGTTTTTGTCTACAAGAGGTAACCCATGCTCTACAAAATCTATTTTTCTTACCTATATGATGATTTCTTGGATTCTACATGTGATTTTGCTATGAAATGTGAGTGTTTATGCATTGTCTTGTGAAAATGCATATCTAGAGCTTGTGTTTAGGGTTCATGTGTGCCATTGCTTGGCTATTCCTTTGATTCAAGTCATTTTGTTGTATTTGGTGATATTTGGCATGTTTTGGACTTGAATTTGAGGTTGGTGTTGAAAATCCCCGAAGGGATGTTTTGGTACAGGGTAGTGTACCCGCGGGCGGAACGGCGGGTAGAGCTCCACCCGCCGCCCCACCCGCGGGGTACATGACCGGTGGGTGTGGTACCCGCGGGCGGAACCACGGGTGGGGGTCTACCCGTGGGTCCACCCGCGAGGAACAATATAGTGTTGTTTGGGGATTTGTTCCCCGTGATTCTTTTGACTCGGTATTTGGTATTTTGACTTCCCGATGTTCTTTTGTGGAACTATTTGATCGTCTTCTTGATGTTTCGTATGTCTAGAACTATATGGTAGGAATCCATGCAGGTTTTGGTGTCTTGAATCATGCTAACTATTCAACATTGTAATTCGTTGAACCGTGATGGGTCTTGTGTGTTCTTCAGAACAACTTTCGGTTTACCCGTTTGATGAGCATGCTAGTTTGGTGTTTAAATGCTAGCATGTGTGTTGTTTGTCCTTTCCTATTGGTTGATGATGACTTGTGTTATTCATCGTTGTGGTTGGACTGTGAGCCATTCCTTGATTGAGTATGGTTTCATATCTTCATTGTGATCCGTTGATTAATTCCTGTTGTGGTATGGTATGTGTGTGGCTGTACCTGGATTGCACGATTAGTGCTATGGGACAGTAGTCACCAAGGTACGACAGTGGTCGTCGTGGTGGCCATGACGCGATTATGGAGTTTGTGACCTTTGTGTAAGGTTCACGTATTTCTTGGGTGGCATGTGTTGCCGTGTGTGTGATCGGTACCCTCGTGTACTATGAATCGATGGTTTTGTTGGCGGTCGTTGGCGGATGGGGACGACGGTCCTCGGAGGGAAAATGTTGGACTTGGTGTACAGGGGTCCTGGAGGTAAAGGTTGGAACTAGACATAAGGTTGGGGGTAGCCATAAGGTTGGAACCGGGCATAAGGATGACATATCAATTCGTGATGGGTGATGTCACGAAGGCTTGTGTAGCCGTTGTTGTGTTTCTCTATTTGTGACATGTGTTGTCACAAAGGCATGTGTTACCTAGGCATGTGTTGCCATTAGTTGTGTCTTTATTCTCTTGTGTTATGCATGTCGGGTGTTAATCTACTGTGTAATGGTAGATTATGCCTTGAGCCGTCCTTGTGAGTCGTTGTTGTTCCTTTTGGTCCTGGGATGTGTTCCCTTGTCTTGTTGTGAGTGCTTAGAGTCTTGTGTTGACTTCTGCTCTTGGCTTTGAACTATATGTATATATATATATATATATATATATATATATATATATATATATATATATATATATATATATATTCCGTTTCGCAAATGATTTTACATACGTATATCCTATCTATGTATGATATTTCACATGTATTGGTGGGTTACCAGCATCATTCGCTGACCTGGCGTCGTCCCATCTTTTATGTGTTTCTTTCAGGTGATGTGTAGACGTGAGCGCAGTCTAGATCCCATTAGTGTAGATCCCTCGTTTGTGTTGTTATGGTCTGTGTGCCAAGGATAGACATTAGTACTTTTGTTATGTATGGATTTTAGATTGTGGATTATGCAGATGTTAGCCTGTGCGTTCACCTCTGGGTGAGCGTGGCATAGCACCCTTTTCATTTCCAGTTTATATAAACCTTGTTCGGTCTTCTGCTGTGTTTGATGTTTTAGTTAGTTATCTGCATGTTTATTGCTTAATTCAGTATGGAAATTAGGGGGTGTTACATTGGGCTTTAGCCCTTGTACCCTAGACTTTGTCTTTCTCCTAACAAGTTTTGGGAGGAAGGGGTCTTTTTGGTCATTTCACACAATGCTAGCATTAAAACCCTACCCTAACCAAGGAAATCCAAATCATTTTTCAGGATTTTCCTTCTCTCTACATCTCTTTCTTGCTCCCTAATCCTCCTTCTCTTTAGGAAATCCTAGAGTTCATCTTCATAAGTTCTTAAGGAAATCCCAAGCCAAGACTCCAACTTTCCAACACTAAAAGGCTAGCAATGGTAAGATCTATCCTTCCCTACCTTTTCCTTACAAGATTCCTCCATCTTTTCTCTAAATCTTTCTTCTACCTTGTGGGTTTTGGGAGTTTGTAGAAGATCTAGTGGTGGGTGAAGTGCTAGGTTGATCTAGATGAGTTTTGGTCTTGCTTTGAGGTTGATGAAAGTGTTCTTGGTCTACAAGAGGCAACCCATGCTACACAAAACCTATTTTACTTGATAAGAATGATTAGTGGCTTCTATGTGATATTCTTGATGTGTTTGAGTGATTGATGCATGATCTTGTGATAATGCATTTTTAGAGCTTGTATTTAGGGTTCTTAAATGATTTTATTTGAGCTATTCATAGGTTCAAGTCATATCTTTGTTGTGTGGAAGATTTGGGGTCATTTGGACTTGCACTTAGCCTTGAAAGTGAGTTTTCGCGAATGGTGAATTTTGGCCCCTGATGTACCCTGCGGGTACTGCCACGGGTGGAGCCCTACCCGTGGTTCCACCCGCGGGGAACATATATGATGATTGCGGGGATTTGTTCCCCGTGACCCTTTCTTCTTGGTATTTGATGTTTTGACCTCCCGTTGTTGAATTATTGAGTTTTTGTGAGTCTTCTTGATGTTTCGTATGTCTAGAACGATGTGTTAGGAATCCATGTTAGGATTTGGCGTCTTGAATCGTGCTAAGGGTCCAATCTTGTGATTCGTTGGGCTAATATGAGTCTTGAAGGTTCGTTGGAACCGTTTTGGTTTAGCCGTTGGATATGCATGCTAGTTTTCGTGTCATTCATGCTATTGTTTGTCCATTTCTATTGAGGATTGGCAACTCGTGTTGCCAACCATGTTGATATTGGATTGAGGTCCATTGTTGTTATTGAGTATTGTTTCATGTCCTTCATTGAAACCCCTTGATTGAATCCCTTGATGTGATCCCGTGTGTATGATTATTCTTTGATTAAGCTATTGTTGAGCTTATCCTTGTTGTACACACTTTGTGTGGAATCTATGTGTTGTTGTATCTCTAGATTCCGTGTGTATTGACTCTTGTTGAGATGATGGATTGATGTGATGAGATGATTGAGCTGGTAAAGTGGACAATGTGGGGACTTATGTGTTAATTGATCCGGTAGTGGGTATAAAGCTCCGGAATGCCATTTGGATACTTATGGCTTGTGAGCAACTTGGGAAACTCATTCCAGTTGCCAGAGATGGTAGCTAACCCATTGAGCTTGGAATCTCAATAGGGGGTGTATACAGTTAAAGTTGGTAGCTCTGCTTCCATTGTGTTGCTGTCTATGTCATTGCGCTGACACTATAACATGTGATCCGGGTCGTTGCGTTGACTACGTGATACATGATTGATGATTTGGAGCCCTCCACATTGATCCACTATGAATTGAGCTGTGGTGCTGACTCCACGGTATATGACTTGGTGTGATAGTGTCCTATGTGGACTTGGAACTCGTTAGGTGTCAATCTTGCCTCTCATTTCTTAAGAGCATGTCTTTTGTGAATCCTTCTTTGTGGGTCGTACGTTGTACCTTATTGTTGAGCTTGTTGCTTGTGATTCTATTGTCTTATTGAGTATGTTGGTCTTGGTTCTTTGTTGTGAGTGATTGATGAGTTTATTGATGTTTCCTCTCTCTCGGTTTTAAAATGATATATACTGTATTCCTAGTTTCAAATGGTTTTGATTATATCTATGTATATTATGATACTTAACGCGTGTTGGTGGGTTACCACCATTATTCGCTGACCGGGTGTTATCCCTTATCTTTTACAGGTTGAGTAGCTTTGGAGAGCGCGGTAGTGGTCTGTAGATAGATTAGATCTCTTCCTTTAATAGTTGTTTAGGCCTGTGAGCCTAAGTAGTTGAATTGTTAGACTACTTTAGTTGTAGTATCTGCCTGTGCACCTATGTTTGATATAGGTGTGGCATAACATCTCCCAGATTTGTGTAGTTAGCTTCCGCTTTGCTTAATCTTTATGATTAGACTTTACCTCTTTCATAAGCTTTAATTGGTTTTAAAAGTTGTTGAAAATCGGGCGTGTTACATTTGGTATCAGAGCCTAGGTTTGAGCCTAGGATGTTATGAGTTGGACTCTAAGAACCTAGATTGGAAACTAGGTTAGTGCTTTCAACTGTAAGACCTTAAGAAGTTAAGCTCAATCCTAAGTGTTTAAGTACCTAACTCTTAGGAACCTTAGGACGCGCGGTGAGGTTGTGAGTTCTCTTATCGCTTTCTGTTTTGTTTCCTGTGCTTTGTTCTTCTTTAAGCTTTGGTTCCTTTAATTTAAGGCACCGGGTAAGGGTGTGGGCTTTTAAGTTTTCTCCCGTTATCGTGCTGTTTTTGTAGAAGTCAAGGATGGCACCATCGAGATGTCGTGCAAGGTCTTTAGAAGCGGCCACCAATGCACAGCTAGTTCAAAGCCTTCATCAGCTGACGTAGATCACCCAGTCGCTGAGCAACACCCTCCTCAACAACAGCCACACTCATCAGAATGGGAATCGGGATGTAGTACGCCAAGTATCAAGTCTCCGTCCCCCGGTCTTCGCCGGTGAAGAAGATCCCGCGGTGCTAGAAGAGTGGATCCGGGTGTTCGACAAGATCTTCGAAGCAGTGGTTTGCCCGGAGGATTGCTAAGTAGAGTTGGCTACGTTCTACCTTAGGCTAGAAGCGGACTTGTGGTGGATGCTTGAAAGGCCAGCTTATAGACAAGATCCGGAGTTCAGTTGGGAAAGCTTGAAGGATAAGCTACGTGAGCGGTTCTATCCCACTCATGTCAAGGCGGAAAAGTACGAGGAGTTTCTCCACCTTAAGCAAGTACCCTTGTCGGTAATGGAGTACCACAAGAAGTTTTTGGAGTTAGCCCGTTTCACCTCAATTTTGGTACCTACCGAGGAGAGTAAAGTTGAGAAGTTTGTGGCCGGACTCAACTTCGAGGCTAGGAAAGCCTTGACTGTGTCGAAGCCCAAGACTCTCATTGAGGCCTACCTTTGTGCTGCCGAACTCTACATTGTGCAGCAAATCCAGAAAGAGACCCGGGAGAGCCGTAAGAGGAGTTTTGAAAGAAGTGTTGCACCTGTGGTTATGAGTTTGTCAGTTACCGATGCTGAATCAACAAGAAGTCTACAAAGAGACGGCTCTAAGAGTGGCAAGACTCCCCAGCCATTCCGGAAAAACAAGGCTAAGGGAAGGCACTCCAGTTGCAAAAAGTGTGGAAGTGGCCACCCCGACGTGGACTGTCATGGGAAGCCGGTAGAGTGCTTTGCTTGTGGTAAGAAGGGTCACCGGTCCTTTGAGTGCATGTCTAGGAAGATGACTTCAGCAAGCCTGAAACCAGTTGGTAGTGAGAGACCCCAGTCGGGAAGTAAGCTTCGAAGCGGAAACAACGGTGGACAAAGTGGAAGAAGCAGCCAGGACCCGTGTGAGAAGTCGAGACCTCGGCGAGGCAAGATCCGTAGTCGTGAGTTAGATGCAAGTTGAAACCGATGAAGTAAGTTCTTGTACCCTTTTGTTGCATCTCCCTTTGTCTTTGTGCCCTTCCTTGCGTGTTAGCTTCATGTGTTAGCTAGTTTAAGAGTCAGCTTTGACCGTGGTTTTGCACGAAGTTTCTTGGGTCACAAGAGATCTAGAGAAGTTTGATAAGGTACATGTGTCCTTAGCTTGTCAAGCAGAAGAAACCGTTTGAAGTCAAAGAATCCTTGATCCTCTTTAATCTTTTTCCTCCTCCTAGACGAACCCAATCATCCTTTTTGCCAAGTAATCCTTTTTCTTCCAAACCTTGTTCTTGTTTTCTTTCCAAACCATCTTGTGTAAGGCGACGGTGACTTCAGCTTTTGAAGGAAATCTGGCAAGGTCTGAGAGTTAAGTCGCGTCAAAATCGAAGAAAAAAACCTTCAGTTCAACAAAAGTGTAGTGATCAAGCGCCGAACAGACGTTTTCGCCCGAAGTCGGAAATCCCTAACCCTCTTAAAGCCGTTTTCTTCTCTTTACCTTGACGAACCAAAAGCCTTTTATTGGGAAATCCTTCCTATCTTTTCGAAACTCGTTCTTGCTCCCTTCTTGAATTGACTCTGTACAAAGTTACAACCTCATTTTCCTAAGTTGTGACTTTGAAAATCTTGATTCTCTTCCTAAACAACGCTATCCTTGAGCCTAAACCTAATACCTTCCGTTAGGAAGTCCTTTCAATCCTTTCAAACCCTGTTCTTGATTCTCCGCTTCTAACGATTCTAAGCAAGGTGACAACCTTACTTTCCCTAAGTTGTAGCCTTGAAAATCTTGACTCTCTTCTTTTGACGTGGTCGTTGAGTTTTAAACTTAAACCTGTCCCTCTGATCTTTCCCTTTGAACTGAATATCTTCTTTTGAGCCTTTTTTCCCTTGAGTTACCTTTCTCCTTTGTTACCGTTCCTGTTTTGGACATTTCACCTGGACCGGAAGTTTTGAAGTTTTCAAGCGTTGCTTTGTAGAGAGTTGTGGGTTGTGTTTTAATTCAAGTGTTAAGTTGGTAGTCTGCAACAAGTTAGCCCAAGAGCTAGGGTGAAGGATATCCTGCTCGTGTTTTGGAGCTGGCAGTAGTAGCCTTTGTCTGGAAGTGGCGGATCAAGTTCAAGCGGATGCCGATACCAAGTTGTGCAGCGTGAGTACCTTGCTTCCTTTGGTTGAAGAAGTCAACGGTGATCAGTTGAAGACACGATCCTAGTTCTCCGTTCCCGGGTAATCTAGCTTTAGAGTTCTCTTGGTGTTAGTTTTAGTTGTAGGTTGTGCCTTAGCTGAGTCGTCTAGATCTGGGTAGATCGGTGGTTAGTTTTAAGCAGGGAGTTAAGTTTAAGGTAGGATTAGTTTTCCCTTCCGGTAAATCTTTATCTATCGCCTTATCTTTCTTTCTTGTCATACCTTTGTGAACCCTTAGCCTATTTCTATGCCTATCAATCTTATCACCTTAATTTAAAACCTTGATTTCTCTAGCTTTGGTTAGTTGGTGGACACCTTTGTGCTTAAAATCTCTTGTTTGCCATTCTTTACCAATCTTGTCACATGTTGTTCAACCGTTAGCCTTTTGTTAAACCTCGTTGTGCCCAAGCTTCGGGGACGAAGCTTATTGTTAGGGAGAGAGGATGTGACACCCCGGAAATTCATTCCCTAAAACCTGAATTAATTCCTTAATTAATTCCTTGTGGCTTTACAATTCTTATCCTAATTTCCCTTTGAAATTAGTTGAAGTACCTAGTTGACCAAATTCCTTATCCTTTTAGTTTGATCAATGAGTTGTACCTTGGGCTTTAGCCCTTATACCCTAGACTTTGTCTTTCTTCTAACAAGTTTTGGGAGGAAGGGGCCCTTTTTGGTCATTTCACACAATGCTAGCATTAAAACCCTACCCTAACCAAGGAAATCCAAATCATTTTTCGGGATTTCCCTTCTCTCTACATCTATTTCTTGCTCCCTACTCCTCCTTCTCTCTAGGAAATCCTAGAGTTCATCTACATAAGTTCTTCAGGAAATCCCAAGCCAAGATTCCAACTTTCCAACACTACAAGGCTAGCAATGGTAAGATCTATCATTCCCTACCTTTTCCTTACAAGATTCCTCCATATTTTCTCTAAATCTCTCTTCTACCTTGTGGGTTTTGGGAGTTTGTAGAAGATCTAGTGGTGGGTGAAGTGCTAGGTTGATCTAGAGGAGCTTTGGTCTTGCTTTGAGGTTGAAGATGGTGTTCTTGGTCTACAAGAGGTAACTCATGCTACACAAAACCTATTTTCACTTGATAAGAATGATTATTGGCTTCTATGTGATATTCTTGATGTGTTTGAGTGATTGATGCATGATCTTGTGATAATGAATTTTTAGAGCTTGTATTTAGGGTTCTTACATGCTTTTATTTGAGTTATTCATAGGTTCAAGTCATATCTTTGTTGTGTGGAAGATTTGGGGTCATTTGGACTTGAAGTTGGCCTTGAAAGTGAATTTTCGCGAATGGTGAATTTTGGCCCCTGATGTACCCCGTGAGTACTACCATGGGTGGAGCCCTACCCGTGGTTCCACCCGCGGGGAATGTATATGATGATTGCGGGGATTTGTTCCCCGTGATCCTTTCTTCTTGGTATTTGATGTTTTGACCTCCCATTGTTGAATTATTGAGTTTTTGTGAGTCTTCTTGATGTTTCGTATATCTAGAACGATGTGTTAGGAATCCATGTTTGGATTTGGCGTCTTGAATCGTGCTAAGGATCCAACCTTGTGATTCATTGGGCTAATATGAGTCTTGAAGGTTCGTTGGAACCATTTTGGTTTACCCGTTGGATATGCATACTAGTTTTGGTTTCATTGATGCTAGTATGTATTGTTTGTCCATTTCTATTGAGGATTGGCAACTCGTGTTGCCAACCATGTTGATATTGGATTGAGGTCCATTGTTGTTGTTGAGTGTTGTTGAGTATTGTTTCATGTCCTTCATTGAAACCCCTTGATTGAATCCCTTGATGTGATCATGTGTGTATGATTATTCTTTAATTAAGCTATTGTTGAGCTTATCCTTGTTGTACACACTTTGTGTGGAATCTATGTGTTGTTGTATCTCTAGATTCCGTGTGTATTGACTCTTGTTGAGATGATGGATTGATGTGATGAGATGATTGAGCTGGTAAAGTGGACAGTGTGGGGACTTATGTGTGAATTGATCCGGTAGAGGGTTTAAAGCTCCGGATTTCCATTTGGATACTTATGGCTTGTGAGCAACATGGGAAACTCATTCCAGTTGCCAGAGATGGTAGCTAACCCGTTGAGCTTGGAATCTCAATAGGGGGTGTACAAACTTAAAGTTGCTAGCTCTGCTTCCATTGGGCTACGGTCCATGTCATTGTGATGACACTATAGGATGTGATCCGGGTCGTTGCGATGACTACGTGATACATGATTGATGATTTGGAGCCCTCCACACTGATCCACTATGAATTGAGTCGTGGTGCTGACTCCATGGTATATGACTTGGTGTGATAGTGTCCTATGTGGACTTGGAACTCGTTATGGTGTCAATCTTGCCTCTCATTGCTTAAGAGCATGTCTTTTGTGAATCCTTCTTTGTGGGTCGTACGTTGTACCTTATTGTTGAGCTTGTTGCTTGTGGTTGTATTGTCTTATTGAGTATGTTGGTCTTGGTTCTTTGTTGTGAGTGATTGATGAGTTTATTGATGTTTCCTCTCTCTCGGTTTTAAAATGATATATACTGTATTCCCAGTTTCAAATGGTTTTGATTATATCTATGTATATTATGATACTTAACGCGTGTTGGTGGGTTGCCAACATTATTCGCTGACCGGGTGTTATCCCTTATCTTTAACAGGTTGAGTAGCTTTGGAGAGCACACTAGTGGTCTGTAGATAGATTAGATCTCTTCCTTTAATAGTTGTTGAGGCCTGTGAGCCTAAGTAGTTGAATTGTTAGACTGCTTTAGTTGTAGTATCTGCCTGTGCACCGATGTTTGATATAGGTGTGGCATAACATCTCCCGGATTTGTGTAGTTAGCTTCCACTTTGCTTAATCTTAATGATTAGACTTTACCTCTTTCATAAGTTTTAATTGGTTTTAAAAGTTGTTGAAAATTGGGGAGTGTTACATCACAGCTCCGTGTGACAATCCAGGATTCCACAACTTCGTGTTACCCCCCCCCCCCCCCACCCCCCGAGAAACTCATTCCAGTTGCCAGAGATGGTAGCTAACCCGTTGAGCTTGGAATCTCAATAGGGGGTGTATACACTTAAAGTTGCTAGCTCTGCTTCCATTGGGCTACGGTCCATGTCATTGTGATGACACTATAGGATGTGATCCGGGTCGTTGCGATGACTACGTGATACATGATTGATGATTTGGAGCCCTCCACACTGATCCACTATGAATTGAGTCGTGGTGCTGACTCCACGGTATATGACTTGGTGTGATAGTGTCCTATGTGGACTTGGAACTCGTTATGGTGTCAATCTTGCCTCTCATTGCTTAAGAGCATGTCTTTTGTGAATCCTTCTTTGTGGGCCGTACGTTGTACCTTATTGTTGAGCTTGTTGCTTGTGGTTCTATTGTCTTATTGAGTATATTGGTCTTGGTTATTTGTTGTGAGTGATTGATGAGTTTATTGATGTTTCCTCTCTCTCGGTTTTAAAATGATATATACTGTATTCCCAGTTTCAAATGGTTTTGATTATATCTATGTATATTATGATACTTAACGCGTGTTGGTGGGTTACCAACATTATTCGCTGACCCGGTGTTATCCCTTATCTTTAACAGGTTGAGTAGCTTTGGAGAGCACACTAGTGGTCTGTAGATAGATTAGATCTCTTCCTTTAATAGTTGTTGAGGCCTGTGAGCCTAAGTAGTTGAATTGTTAGACTGCTTTAGTTGTAGTATCTACCTGTGCATCGATGTTTGATATAGGTGTGGCATAACATCTCCCGGATTTGTGTAGTTAGCTTCCTCTTTGCTTAATCTTAATGATTAGACTTTACCTCTTTCATAAGTTTTAATTGGTTTTAAAAGTTGTTGAAAATTGGGGGTGTTACATCACATCTCCGTGTGACAATCCAGGATTTCACAACTTCGTGTTACCCCCCCCCCCCCTTTTCCCCCCCCGTCTTCGACGTATCCCGTTGTTGGTCCCAAAGGGTGTGGTAAAAGTCGAGAGGGGGGGGGGGGGTGAATAGACTTTTAAACTTTTCGCGAATGCAACAATTGCTAAGGCAACAGAGAGATCAAAACTCTTAACTAGATTGTTAGAGTCTTGTACGCAGCGGAATAATTAAATACGAGTTGTGTGATTGTGTCAAGTGTATCCACGTGATAGCAGTAAGTAAATAAAGCAGTAAATGACACAAGGCAATTTATAGTGGTTCGCGAGGTGATGTAATCCTCCTACTCCACTTGCTCTTATCAGCCAAGAGCAATTCACTATATCCACCACTTCTTGGTTCCTAGATACAATGAATTTCCGTGATCTAGTGCTTTGATCACTAAGCCCACACTAATCACGCCTAGTGCCTCCAACACTGCTGCTTCGGATTTCATAGCTCCGTGCTACTTTCCAGGATTTCACAGCTCCGTGCTACTTTCCCCCCGTCTTCCACGATCCGGTCGTCGTATCCCGTGATCTGGTGTTTTGATCACCAAGCCCACACCAATCACGCCCAGTGCCTCCGACACTGCTGTTTCGGATCTCACAGCTCCGTGTGACAATCCAGGATTTCACAATTCCGTGTTACTTTCCCCCCGTCTTCGACGTATCCCGTGAACTAGTGCTTTGATCACAAAGTCCGCACTAAACACTGTTGATTCACTTGTTTGTAGAAAAACAAGTTTAACTGACTTTCCAACTTTGAGACTTCTTGAATGGATTTTCAATATGCAGCAAGTCTCTCAATGATGAAGAATTAAACACTCTTGAATATTTTCTCTTTGAGCTCTCTGAGTGTTTTTCTCACTTGAATATTTTCTCACTTGTAAGCTTTTTCAAGCAGATTGGATTCGTATGATCTCACGTTTTTGGCTCGTTGGAAGTGTTGTGGAAAGTTAGTTGATCTGCTTCATTCTTCATCCTTTTATAGCTGGTCTTGAGAAGTTGTCCGTTGGAAAAAGACAATCTCAAATTTGAATTGTAGATCTCAAATTTGAATTCCAAAACTCAGATTTGAATTCTTGTAGCCTTTTGCAGAGGATCTGTAGCTTTCTCAGAAGATCATATTAAAAATAATATCTCTGAGTTTCTGGCCATTGCTTAGCATGTAGTCCATGTGAAGATACTTAAAATATTTCTGATGCAGATCTTATCTTCACGTGATGGGCTTTAAAATAATTCTGATGTAGATCATGCGCCTTCTGGGACTTTCATCTTCTGTGTATTTTATTCTCTCTGTATGGCTACTGATGAAGTGTTTCGGCGAATGAGATCTCTTGATCTGGGTCTCATTTTGATGGTGAGAATTCAATCCTTGATTGAAACTTCTTCTCCAACTTCAGCTCTTACTATATATAGCTTTGGAACTTCATCTCCATCTTCAGCAGCTTACTTCATCTCATACTTCAGCTCTTACTATATACAGCCTTTGAAACTTCAGCTCCCTATGAAACTTCAGCTCCCTTTGAAACTTCAGCTCCCTTTGAAACTTCAGCTCTTACTTCATAATCTCATACTTACATCAGCTCTTACTATATATAGCTTTGGAATTTCATCTCCATCTTCAGCAGCTTACTTCATCTCATACTTCAGCTCTTACTATATATAGCCTTTGAAACTTCAGCTCCTTTTGAAACTTCAGCTCTTACTTCATAATCTCATACTTCATATTGACTTGACTTACTTCATCTCATACTTCAGCTCTTACTATATATAGCCTTTGAAACTTCAGCTCAGCTCTTACTATATATAGCTTTGGAACTTCATCTCCATCTTCAGCAGCTTACTTCATCTCATACTTCACCTCTTACTATATATAGCCTTTGAAACTTCAACTCCCTATGAAACTTCAGCTCTTACTTCATAATCTCATACTTCATATTGACTTTACTTCATCTCATACTTCAGCTCTTACTATATATAGCCTTTGAAACTTCAGCTCCCTTTGAAACTTCAGCTCTTACTTCATAATCTCATACTTCAGCTCTTACTATATATAGCCTTTGAAACTTCAGCTCCCTTTGAAACTTCAGCTCTTACTTCATAATCTCATACTTTAGCTCTTACTATATATAGCCTTTGAAACTTCAGCTCCCTTTGAAACTTCAGCTCTTACTTCATAATCTCAGCTCCCTTTCTTCATAATCTCATACCAGCTCTTACTATATATAGCATTTGAAACTTCAGCTCTTACTTCATAATCTCAGCTCCTACTTCATAATCTCATACTTCATATTGAAGTCAGCTCTTACTATATATAGCCTTAGCCTCTTAATTGATTTCGAAACCTCTGCTCCAACTTCACTTGATTTCGAAACCTCTTTTGAAACCTCAGCTCCTACTTCATCTCTTGGAACTGATTTAAGGCTTCTTTATAAAATTGTAAGGAGTGAGTTTCAAATCTGAGACCTTGCGGTTTATACATCAAGCTTTCATCCATCTCGGCTATACGGATTATTGGTCATTATAGCATTCCTCTTGATGTACTTCTTTCTTTCCATAGATGCTTGATCTTCAAGATAACTTCATGAATTTTTGGTTTGCTTCTCGTTTCTTCGTATGAGATTCATCAGTATGACTTCTTCTTTGAGTTGGGGCGTGTGGGCTTATTTTGTATACATATCATACGCATACATCTTCTTCTTCGTATTTTTCCCTTTCTTCATATTTGTTAATTTTCCTTTCATGGTCTATGACACTCCTAGACTTAACAAATAAAATTGGGGATTCTAAAATACAATTTGGCATATCAAAATCTATTACAAAATATTCCTAACACCCGTGATATACTGCTTTGATCACTAAGCCCGCACCAATCACGCCAGTGCCTCCGACACTGCTGCTTCGGATCTCATAGCTCCGTGTGACAATCCAAGATTTCACAACTCCGTGTTACTTTCCTCCCTTCCTACACTCCAGTAGGAATATCACTTGTCTATAGAAAAACAAGTTTCACTGGCTTCCAACTTTGAGACTTCTTGAATGGATCTTCAATATGCAGCAAGTCTCTCAATGATGAAGATTTTGAACACTCTTGAATATTTTCTCTTTGAGCTCTAAGTGTTTATCTCACTTGAATATTTTCTCTGTAAGTTTTTTCAAGAAGATTGGATTCGTATGATCTCACGTTTTTAGCTCTGTTGGAAGTGCTTTGATCTGCTTCAGTCTTCATCCTTTTATAGCTGGTTTTGAGAATTTGTCCGTTGAAAAAAGACAATCTCAAATTTGAATTGTAGATCTCAAATTTGAATTCTTGTAGCCTTTGCAGAGGATCTGGAGCTTTCTCAGAAGATCTTATTAAAAATAATATCTCTGACATTTGAGATATTTCAGTCGTTGCTTAGCTCTTGGTCCATGTGTAGAGACTCTTAAAATATTTCTGATGTAGATCGTGTCTTCACGTGAAGGGGCTCTTAAAATAATTATGATGTAGATCATGCCTTCTGGGACTTTCATCTTCTGATTATTTTAATCTCTCAGTATGGCTACTGATGAAGTTGTTTGTGTTCGGCCAATGAGATCTCTTGATTTGGGTCTCATACTGGTGGTGAGATTTCAATCCTTGATTGAAACTTTATCTCTAACTTCAGCTCTTACTATATATAGCCTTTGAAACTTCATTTTTAACTTCAGATCTTACTATATATAGTCTGATGAGACTTCATCTCTAACTTCATCTCTTTTGACTTTGACTTGTGAACTTCACCTTGTACTTCATCTCGTACTGCATCACCGCATCTCTTACTTCATCTCTAACCGCATACTGCATCTCTTACTTCGTTAACCTCTGCTCCAACTTCATCTCTTGATTTCGAAACCTCTTTTGAAACTTCAGCTCCTACTTCATCTCCTTCTTAGTTTCGAATTAATTTCGAAACCTATTTTCAAACCTCAGCTCCTACTTCATCAAGCTGAGACCTGAGACCTTGGGGTTTATTCATCAAGCTTTCATCCATCTCACCTGTACAGATTATTTGTCATTGTAGCCTTCTCCTTGATGTACTTCTTTCTTTCCACAGATGCTTGATCTCCAAGATAAGTTCATGCAATATCGTTTGCTTCTCGTTTCTTCGTATGAGATTATCAGTATGACTTCTTCTTTGAGTTGGGGCGTGTGGGCTTATTTAAGTGTACATATCATATGCATACATCTCCTTCTTCTTCTTCTTCGTATTTTTCCCTTTTTCTATATTTGTTAATTTTCCTTTCATGGTCTATGACACGCCTAGACTTAACAAATAAAATTGGGGATTCTAAAATACAATTTGGCATATCAAAATCTATTTCAATATATTCCTAAAAATTTCTCCCCTTTTGATAATGCCAAGATCCTATACTCAGTCATTGGCTTTAAGCCTTTAAGTCTTTTTGAAAAAAAATAATTTTTTCTCAATTTTATTTGACAAAGCCATGATGAGTTTAACAGATATATTCTAGGAAAATAATTTGACTCGTGAATTAATTTTAGACAAGTTCCTATACACACTTATATCATTAATTTTAATCACTTTTTCTCTTTTGTTATGCGTTTTACACTCTTGTCTATTAATTCACATTCTAATTACAATCAATATAATTTAAAAGAAATATAGACCACTTTAGGAAATTAACATAACTTGTATGATCATAATAAGGGAAAATACTTGATAATTTTGAAACAGTAGTTTACAAAACATAAGTTTCGAAAATTATAGGATCAGATTTCCTCTTTTGTCTCTTATCACTTCTTCCGTTCTTCAGGACATCTTTGATGTGTTCTCTCATCTTGTACACATCATTCTTGATACGTTCACAGAAGAATTCTTTGTTGACTTGTCTGGCGAGGTAATTTTCATATGCTTCTTTCAGAGTTGTTCCCGGTAGAACTCCAGCATCAATCCATTCTATGCATTCATTGAAGCTTCTACCGTGGCCTAGAGAATTTCCTGTGGTTCCAGTGAGGTTTTGCAATTCAAACCACATATCCATCTTCTTTCTCTTTCTCTGTTCTTCCTTATTCTTCTCATTCATCCAGTGTGCTACTTCAGCTGGGGATTGCTTTTTGATCATGGCAGGTGCATTTTCTTTGGTCCATACGATATATGTCATTTCGGATTGGGAGCAATTTAGCCAGTCTTCAGCCTTTCCTTTTGATGAACCTGCACCTATACCAGTATTAGAAAATTGAGCAAAACCCAAACCACCTGGAGATGCTTGGCATCCACGGCCTTGGCCTCGGCCACTTGGTGGTGTAACTTGTGGTTGCCCAATAAAATATTCTTGTTGCTGTTGAGCCATATGACTGAGATATTCTTCCCCCCTTTTGGCTTTATCAGCAAGAAAATTGATGACACGGGTATCTCGGTCTTGGTTGGCTTTCACAATCTTGATTCCTTCATTGGTTACGTCAGAAGTATTCTGCAAATTTTCTAACTTCTGAGTCATGAGGATAGCTAAACTTCAAGTTGATTGATTCTTCGTTCTTGATCTTGTTTGGCCTTCAGTTGCCTTATGTGGCGTTCATAATTGATCTTCTCATCTTCCTCCTTTTCTTCCTTCAAATTTTTGATTACTTCAACCAAACTTGCAGTGATGTCATTTTTCAAATGACCTTTTATTCTTCCGATCTTGGACTCCAAGGATGTGTGCTTTTCAAAGATTTGCATGAAATTTGACCTTGTGTTGTCAAATTCTTGCATCGCCAAATGTCCTTGATCCTTCAAAGTAGTTTCGATCTTGTGGCAAATTGTATCTCCAGATTCAGATACTTTGGCAAACAGGGTTGTCAAAATGTCATCTTCATCTTCTTCAGACCGGTGTTGTGCCGTCCAGTTTAGATTATGTAGGGATCTGAGAAACTTCCTTCTTGAATCCGCTAGAACTGGAGTTTCCACAAGTTGTTGGCTTCTTCCTTCATATGATTCGGCCATTGTTGTATTTTCTTGACAATTGGCTTCTTTTTCAAGGTTTTCTCCTTCTGTATTGACTCCCTCTTCTCCTTGATAATTTTCAATATCTTGAGAGAAACTTGAATTTGAGAGAATAGGTTGCTCAGACAATGGTCTG
Source organism: Ipomoea nil (assembly GCF_001879475.1). NCBI lineage: Eukaryota > Viridiplantae > Streptophyta > Magnoliopsida > Solanales > Convolvulaceae > Ipomoea > Ipomoea nil. Next base: position 149,003 of record NW_017617859.1, on the reverse strand, counting down.
TCTTCTAGTGGGGATTGAAAGTTTGCAGTAGTTTTGACAGAAACATTTTGTACTGCAACTTCAATTAATTGTTCCACCCCCCCCCCTTAATTAAGTCTCTATTCTCATTTAAAACGTCTTATCTTACTTGTTCTCCAACCTCTTCTGTAATCTCATCTCCAACATCTTCTCTGATTTCTTCTCTGATTTCCTCTTGACTTCTAACAAAATTGTCGACTTTGACAAGATTGTTTAGTTTCTTGGTGTACACGTTTTCGAGGATTGTTCAAGATATATAGTTGAGTGATAGAGAGAGATAAAAGCAATATTTTTATTTAGGACTCCTTCTTACGGAGTTTCACAAGAACTACACATTTTTCACATCAACATTTTTCTTAGTTCTTGGTAGAGGAGAATGCGGTGCCTAAGCTTACATCTGAGTCGCTCTGTGGAGGAGATGGACAGTAGCCAAGTCCAGGGCCATCACTGAATTCACACTCACAATGATGCTTTCCATCTTCATAGTTTGAGCTCGCTGAGGAATATGTTGCGGCAAAGAACCTCGTGAAGTCGACTGGAGGTCTGATGTTGGGATTCGCTGGTGCTGGTGGTGGAGGTGGTGGAAGAGGTTTTTCAACAAAAGTGAGTGGTTCTGGTCCGTACTTGAACACATGCTTGTTCAGATAGTACATGAGATCGCTATCCAGCATGATGTTCATCACCTAGTCATAGAAATCTGGTTGAACCATTGGTACATAGTTTCCGAAGGGTGGATCATCTTCATACACAAAACCCGGTTCCCTTGGCGGTGAGATAAGAACTGGATTTTCTAACAACTTGAACGGGCCGATGACGTTCTTCTGACCAGGCTTCATCACTGGTGTTCCAACCTCTTCATCTTCCGAGAGCACAATGAGGGGATCATTCATTGTAACACCCCCCAAACAAGGCCTAATAAAAGCCCTAACACATGCAGATTAAACAACAAAACTAGCACAGCGGAAGATAAAAACGGAAACTGGATAAAAAGAAATCCAACGGGGTGTTATGCCACGTCTACCAAACCCGGTAAATGCTACGGCGAACAATCTGCAAGTGTATAAAACTATCCCAAAACATCAATCTAACTACATTGGGCGCACATGCCACAAAAACCACAAGATAAAGGTGCTAAGCTACCAGGCTCTAGACATCGCACTCGTCTAAACATCACCTGAAAGATACAAAGATAAACATGGGACGACGCCCGGTCAGCGATAATGCTGGTAACCCACCAATACCGTTAAGTATCATATATAGGTAGATATAAGATAGAAAACCATTTTCGAAACGGAATACATAAGTATATAAGTTAAAAGCCAAGATTGAAAGACAACACAAGACTCATCACTCTCAAAGATAACACCGGGAGCACATCCCAAACCACAAAGGTTACCACAACACGAAGGAAATACAACTCACCCATGGCAACACATGTCATTGTGACTACACATGTCACAAGAAAGAGAACTCACCACAATGGTTACACAAGCCCTCGCGACATCACCCATCACGAGTTGATATGCCTTCCTTATGCCCTGTTCCAACCTTATGGCTACCCCCAACCTTATACCTTCTTCCACCATTACCTCCAGGACCCCTGTACAGCCAAGTCCAACCTTGTTCCGCCAGGACCGTCGTCCCCCCACCAACAACCCGCCTATAAGACCACCAATTTCATAGTACACGAGGTACCGTACACACACATGGCACACATGCCCGGATAACACATGTTATCCCCTAATCACGTGAATCTTTCTCGAAGGAACACAGCTCCATAATCACGTCACGGCCACCACGAGGACCGCTGCAATACCTTGGTGACTAGCGTCCCATACCACTAATCGTGCAATCCAGGTAAAGCCACTCACACACAACAACTCACACGAGTCAAACAACGGATTACAACGAAGGTATGAAACATACTCAATCAAGGAATGGGTCACCACCCAATGACAACAACGATGTATAACACAAGTTAACATCAACCACACGGAAGGTACGAACAACACACACGCTAGTATTAAGACAACAAACTAGCATGCTTAACAACGGGGAAACTCAAGATAGTTCCGAGGAACACACAAGACACCTCTTGGTTCAATGAAGCACAATATTGAACACTTAGCAAGATTCAAGACACTAAAGAGCCTACATGGATACCTACCATATAGTTCTAGACCTACGAAACATCAAGAAGACGCTCAAATAGTTCCACAAAAGAACAACGGGAAGTCGAAAGATCAAATACCGAGATAACCGAATCACGGGGAACAAATCCCACTCCAACTCCAACCATGTACCCCGCGGGTAGTGCCCCACCCGTGGTTCCGCTCGCGGGAACAATATCCCACGAGGCTGTGTACCCGCGAGTAGGCCGGCGGGTGGTGCCCCTCCCGCCGTTCCGCCCGCGGGAACATACCTGTTCCACAACTAATCCCTTCGGGGATTTTCTTCTCCAACACAAATTCATGTCCAAAACATGCCAAATCTCACCAAATACTACAAAATGACTTGTACCATGGAAAATGCCAAGCAATGGCTCAAAGGAACCCTAAACACAAGCTCTAGATATGCAATATCACAAGATAAATGCATAAACCCTCACATTTCATAGCAAAACACAAGTAGAATCCAAGAAATCACATATAGGTAAGCAAAATAGGTTTTGTAGAGCATGGGTTACCTCTTGTAGACCAAAAGACTTCTTTTCTAGAGAGAAGATGGAGATATTTTCTAAAGATTGTAAGGAATAAAATGAAGAAGTCTTCTAGGTTTAGGTTACAATACTAACTCTTGATGAAAAGACAAGGATACCCTTACTAAGCTTTAGAAAGTGTAAGGAACAAGGGAACTCCTCTCAAAGCACAAGGTACAACACAACTTAAAGATTGACTAGTCAAATTCTAGTCCTTGAGTATTAAAAATCAGGATTTTAGGAATCAATTCCTCAAAAGAATTAGAATTAATTACTCAATTAATTAATGGATTGAAATGTGGATTTTTGGGGTGTCACATCCTCTCCCCCTTCAAAGAAGCTTCATCCCCGAAGCTTGGGAATTACAAATTAGAAACAAACGGTGGAAGGAAACAACATTGTGACAAGAAGTTCAAGAATAACTCTTTTGGGTCAAAAATTCCCAAAAGATCTCACAAGGATTCCAAAGCAAAGAAGAAGACATTTCGAATTCAAGGATTGGTCAAGAGCAAAACAAATGGATAGATTGAGCTTCACAAACTCTAACCTCAACACAACCACCAACTTCTAGGCAACAAACAAGAACCAAACAACTAACTCGAAACGCCAACTTACTAAGCTAGCTAAACAACAAAACAACAAGCAAAACAACCAAGCACGCAAAGCAAACAAAAACCTAACACTAAGCTAACAACGGCTAAGAAGAAAACAACAAAGGAACAAGGCGAACGGAACAACCACAACACAAGCTAGAACTCTTCATTCTCCGACTCCTCGGCATCTTCAGACTCTTCCTCTTCATCTTCGTCTCTACGGCTAGAACTAGCTTCAAACTAATCCAACCTCTGATGCACTGCGACAAACTGCGCCTTTATAAACGCGAAACCCTCGGCGATCATGCTGTTCTGCTGACGAAGCAAGGTGACAGCGCGCTCCTCATGCGCCCTGACAACATGCCCTCTCTTCGTGCGAGTTTCACTCCTTCTCCGGTTTTCCTCACTGTCTGAATCACTTTCTTCAGCTTCGGCGGCCTCTGGTGCTTCTACTTCCTCTTCAACTTCTTCGTCACCGCCCAAACTCTGGACTGCGAGGCTCATCTTCCCGGCAGGGATTCCAAGCTCGGCAGCTAACTCTGCCCGCTCATCAGGTGCTTTCCTTGCAACCTCTTCGAGCGTGATGTACTCACCATCAACCAACTGGAACAGATTACAACTCCGGAGATTGGCGGCATCCAACACCATCTTTCCCACAGCCTTCGGGAGACAACCATCCACACTAACACCCTTCTTAACCAAGATCCAGCTCAGCACCATCCCATAAGGTAAACTCTTCCGATTGTGATCCCGGCAAAACACCATGTGTTGCAACATCAAAGCAGGCAGGTTGAACTTAACCATGTTCTTCAGACAGAAAGCAAAGGTGCACTCCAACTTACCCAACAAACTGCTCTTGTTGTTATTAGGCAACAAACAATCGGACACCAACATCACCAAGATCTTTTGCTCAGCAGACAACCACTTCTTTTCCGGCCTAGAGGCTTGAGTGAAACCACTCGTATGGCCTAGCAAGTAGCTCAAATAGTCACGGTACCCCATGGTATCCGTACTAATCCAAGAATGGCCACTGTACTGAGCTACACCGGTAGCAGACAAACTCAACAACTGAGCCAACCTCTTCTCAGAAAGCACAACTTTCACACCTCTCACCTTAGAGGTGATCTCAAGCCTTTCTCCTTCCTTCGTCACAACCATGTGACGGTAAAACACTTTCACCAAACTCGGGTAAGTCTCGGCCCTTATGGCGAGAAACCCATCCAACAAACCTTGAAACTTAAGCAAATCCAACAAGGAACTTGAAAAAGATTCCGGGTCAAAAGCTTTACCTTCTAGCACAAGGTAGTGGGCATCCACCCACTCCGCTTTCCTAGCCAAACTTGACCTTCTAGGCATGGTAGTAGATGATCCAAAGCTCAACAAACAAAGCCCACAACTACTACTTCACACCCACACTACTTCTCACTCTATCGAGCTCTCTCTCTCTCTCTCTCGCGCGCTGCTCTCGGCGACACGGCACAGCAGATCGGCGACGGCGGTGGTGGCTCCGGCTGTGGCGTCGGCGGTGTGGCGGTGGTCCGGCGGTGGTGGGGCGACGGGTTGGTGGTGATGAAGCTACGGGTTGGGGATGGGGTTTAGGGTGGTTCACGGGTAGGAAGAAGGAAAAAGAAGAAGAGGAGGAAATTTTGGGGATTTAGGGATTTGGGAGAAATTGGGAAAAAGATGATTAAATTTGGGGATTTTTCGGTAAAGAGGGAAATTATGGATTAAAAGGAATTAGAATTGGGTAAGTTCCAAGAGAGATAATTAGCTTAAGTGGTTTAAAAGTTGGGTAGAAAAGAAATAGGCTAGGGTTTGAAACACAAAGATTACAATTAAACTTTAGGCTTGATTTTTAGGATGCACAAGGAAGAATTTTGGCAAGAATTTTGCTATTTCCAAATTCAAAGAATACCTGGAAAATTTAGGAAGCTCACAAGGAATTGTTGTAAGAACAACCAAGTGTAGGGATCGAAGAATTGGGCTAAACACAAGATATTCCAAGGATAGATGGCTACTCCACAAAAAGATTGAGATGCCAACTAAAGAAAACACTTAGCAAGAAAAGAGTCTATACTAAGCATCCAACGAATTACTAACAAGGATTGCCAAACAAAGACAACTACGAAACACAAGAGAACACTCAAGGCAACAAAGAACACAACACTCTCAGGAAACAAGGATAGGCTCGAAAACAAGGGTTACCTACTAACTCTTCCTCCACCAGACCCTCCGACTCCGCCTGCGAACGCGCCATCACGAAGACTCTTCCGGGAGGTCTAGCTCCAACAGCTCCACGAACTGGACCAGCTCCCGATGCTCCTACGGCTCCCGGGGGTGGCGGCAATGCTCTCTGGCCAGCTAACAAGGGACACTCCGCGATCTTGTGACCAGCAACTCCACAACGGAAACACCTAAACGCTTGGCCTTGACAACCTTGGCCAACGTGCAACTTCCCACATCTTCGACAAACAGCCGACTTAGCTTGATCCCGGTGCTCCATTCTGACAGGTCCTTGAGAAGAAGATGACGCAACTCTAGCTGGGAAACTCGGTCGGGACTTCTTGAAGGCAGAAGGAACTCCGCTCTCAACTCTCTTCTTGGCTAGCTGAAACGAACTCTTCTGAAGCTGCTGTACGCGATATAGATCCGCGGCACTCAGATACGCATCCTTGAGAGAACTTGGCCTACTCACCGTCAGCGCTTTTCGTGCCTCATAATTCAGACCGGCAACGAAACGCTCAACCTTGGCAAGCTCCGTAGGCACAAGCATCCTTGCGAAGCGCGCTAGCTCCAGGAACTTCTTGTGGTACTCCACCACAGATAAGGGTCCCTGCTGCAGATGAAGGAACTCATCAAACATGGCTGCGCGCACATGTGCAGGATAGAACCTTTCACGCATCCGGTCCTTAAGAGCTACCCAACCAAACTCTGGTTCTTCGAGAAGAGCCGGGCCCTCGTGGATCCACCACAAGTCCGCTTCTTGGCAGAAGTAGAACGTTGCCAGTTCTACTCCCCTTTCTTCAGGGCAGCCTACCACGGCGAAAATCTTATCAAACACCCGTAGCCACTCTTCAAGGACTACAGGGTCTTCATCGCCAGCGAAGGAAGGCGGTCGATGACTCGACACTAAACGTCCTACGTCACGGTGCCCAGCAGGAGGAGGAGGCGGCACAGCGTGATTGTTGTTCAACAGAGCTTCACTGAGCGTCTGCAAGGTCTGCGTCAGCTGATGGAGATTCTGAGCGAGCTGCTCGTTGGTCGGGGTCTCTGGGGTGAGAGCACGAGGACGAGGAGGCATCGCGGCTTCTACCACAACAACACGATAAGAGAAACAACAAACAAGGAACAGGAAACAACACACAGCTCACAGCGCAACCTAGAGTCCTAAGCCTAACACTCAACTTCTTAAGGTCGCTTATGTAACACCCCGTGTTACGAGTCCTAAAACCAATTAATTAATTAATTAATAGCCCAAGAGAAAGAATGAATTATAATGATTAATTAGGGAAAAAGGCCCACCATAGTCCATGGGCCCTTATATATAAACCCAACCCCTAAACCTAACCCTTAGTTCCAAAAGGAATAGAATTAGCAAGCCTATAATATTAGTTCCTAATTAGGACTCCTAAATATATAAATAGGGGACTTAGGAGGCACCTAGAACTTCCCACAGCAATAACGCCCCACCGCCCCAAAAGAGCTCCAAGAATCCCCTTAGGAGAAATCAAGAAAGCAAAGGAAGCTTAAAGAAAGATCCTTCATAGCCAAGGAATTAATTAAGGCTAAGAGGTAACCCATGTCTCAACAAAACCTATTTTCATAGCTATGATTCCCCCTTAGGGTTTCCCCCATATTATTGTGTATTGGCGAGATATGATGATTATTATTGATGTTTGATGCGATGATCCCATGAGGGATCTTGATGATCTTGATATTGGGAGATTCTTGATGATTATGGAATTCTTGATGATTATATAGAGTTCTTGGTGATTATGTGTTGTTCTTGATGATTGTGTGATGCTCTTGATGTTTATGTGTTATTCTTACCGAATCTTGCAATTAGAAGACGAACCGTATACTTATTGATATAAAAGTGATTAGAACCCTAGGTTGTGTCGTATGATATTATTCTTGGTGTATCGGGTGGGGAAATCGCATGTTCGGGTGTCGATTATGTTTAGAAAAGCATGATAGGTTATGTGCCGTACGTTTCTCATATTTGATCCGTTAATTGTCTACGTGTTAATCGTTAATTGCGTTGCAAAGTGTCTAAGCATGGTTTCGGGTTCCACAACGGTTCCCAGGGCGCAATTGATGAAAAAGAGTCAGTGGGGGGTAGGGGACCCGCCACCTACCCGGTGCCGAGAATCACCGCCTGGCAGCGGGTGGCCGGCCGGCGGGCGGGCAGCTGCCCGCCGGCGACCCGCTGCCCGGAACAGTAAAACCGGCGGGCAGCCGGCGGGTGGCCCCCCACCCACCGGCTACCCGCTGGAAAATCATCCCCCTTCGGGACCCCGGCTTCCCCGTTTGATGTTCCCCGTTCCCCGTGGTGTCCCAACGGACTCCGTTTATCGTGCCTATATCTAGTTTGATGTTTCGGGTACCGTTCGTAGGTTTATGAGTCTATTATATTGCATGCTAGTTGAATTGGTATCCCGTTGACCTAGGTGGAGGAAGTATGAACCCCTTAGGACTATTCTTAGTAAGTGATGGATCACGCATAGGTTTTGTTATACGTTTTCTCCCCCTTCCTAATGTGTAATGTGGGTTGCATGTGCTTGCTATGTGTTATGTGTGTGTTACCCCAATTCGGTTGCGATCGGATTGGTTATCCTGAGCTGCGGTTCAGAAGCTGGCTGCGGTCAGATTGACACTCTTGGGCTGCGATCCACCGTTTGGTTGCGATCGAACATTTCTATACGAGCTGCGGTTCGTCCTTTTTCCTGGCTGCGGTCAGATGACATTCTCTTGGGCTGCGGTCCACTGTTTGGTTGCGATCAAACACTATGATGAGCTGCGGTTCATCGGTCGGTTGCGATCGACCCCTCCGTGTTGCGATACGGGGCAGGGTGCTGCGGGGCCGTGTCAGAGCTATATGCGCTGACCCTCATGTATGGGCATGCGATTGGTCCTGTGGCGCCAACAAAGTGTGTTATGTGTTGTGACATGGACGAGTTGTGATTACGAGTGTCTTGGGGGATGTGACTATGGGATTTATATTGGGGATTGTTCATGTTGGGCTATGATCATTGTTTATGCTTTGCCTTATCTGCCTTATCTGTTGTAAACTGCATATGCTCGTTATAACTGGGCTTGTGTCTGGCCTTATCTGTCGAGTCATTCCCGGTTTTAAAGCTAGTGTTCGTAGGATATATCTTCATGCTCAAAATGGTTTTCGTATATCTATATATATCTCTATATGTATTGTATTTCAACGCGTTGGAGTGGGTTACCAGCATCTCTCGCTGAACAGATATATTTGGCTTTCAGGCACAGAAGATTAAGTCACTGGAGTGCGCTAGAACTTAGATGTAGATAGTTTCCCTTTTTGGCCTGCGTGCCACATTTACGTATTTACGCTTTGAGGATATTAGTTAGTTAGCCTGTGCACTTGGGTTCTCTAGCCCAGGTGTGGCATAGCACCCCGAACGCTTGTATTCATCTTGGGATTTAATAAGATTCTACCTTTATTATAAGTTTTTAAATGTCTTGAAAATCTGGGGTGTTACAGTTGGTATCAGAGCCTAAGTTTGACCCTAGGGAAAGACTCGTAGGACCAGACTTTAGGACATTATGCTTGAACTCTAGATACTTAGGAACATAGGTCTCAGGAATCTTAGGACGCGCGATGAGACTGAGAAACCTACACATCACCTCCCCTCCCTTCATCCCTCCCTAATATTAAGAAACTCTCCTCCACTTATTACATCAAGGTGAAAACACAAAATAATATCGATCTTTAACCACCAGGATGGCACCCAAGAAGAAACAGACAGGAACACCAAGACACCCTACTCAGGAACTCCTGACTCAGAATCTACAACGCCTGGCCCAAATCGCCCAGGCACTAAGTACCGTCATTCCCCAACCGCTACCAGCGAACGAGAACTTGGAAATCCACCACCAAGTCTCGGCACACCAACCGCCCACCTTCTCGGGAGATGAAGACCCCACGACCCTCGAGGAATGGATTGAGACCTTCGACAGGGTATTCAGGGCAACCCAATGCCCCGAACACCGCCAAGTCGGGATAGCCTCCTTCTACTTCAGACACGAGGCCGACATTTGGTGGGCCCATGAGAGGCCTACGTACGAACACAACCCCGGATTCGACTGGGAAGGCCTAAAAACACGGTTACGAGAACGGTTCTACCCCAACCACCTGAAAGCCGCCACACGCGAGGAATTCCTCCACCTAAGACAAGGGATAGCCCCAGTCTCAGAATACTACCAACGGTTCTGCCCCAACTGGCTCGCCTCACCCCCGAGCTAGTATCCACCGAGGGGATCAAGGTCAGGAAATTCTTAGCAGGCCTTAACCCCAAACACCAGAGGGCCTTGGCCGCCCAAGAACCAAAAACCCTCGGAGAGGCCTACGCCAAGGCGTGTCAACTACAACAGGTAACGAACCCGCCCCAAGGGACGCAACTGGGGTATAAAAGGAAGCCCGAAAGAAGTCGCCCAATTCCCACCAAAGAGCCTAAAAACCTCAAAACCACCCCACTGGGTCGGGCCATCGCGCCGACTACCCAGGGGAGAATTCTCACCCTAAGCAAGGCCAGGGTCGGAGATAGCAACATAGTCTCCGGAACTTTCCTAGTGCACGCCACCCCAGCCACCATACTATTTGACTCGGGGGCTACCAACTCATTTATAGCAACCGAATTCGCCGCCCAGCTCAACCTTAACGCCAGCACCAAGGTCCGGCTCCAAGTCAAGGTGGCCTCAGGCGAGATCATAAAATGTGATCGCATGTACGAGCATGTGATAATCACCATTCAAGGAGTAGAATTTTCCAGCAACCTAATCCAGTTCCAACTGGATGGGGTGCAAGTAATCTTGGGCATGGACTGGCTAGGGAAATTCCAAGCGCAAATGTTGTGCGGAGAACAGAAAGTGGTCCTACGAGGACCAAACGGAAAGAGGGTGTCATACCGCAGTATCCGCCAGGATCCGGGGATCAAGCTTGTAAACATGATGAAAATTATGAAGTATCTGGGCCAAGGAAACGAGGCCTTCTTATGCTCAGTCGAAGACCTCAACGCCAAAGTACTCGAACCACGAGACATCCCAGTGGTAAACGAGTTCACCGACGTCTTTCCGGACGAAATCCCCGGGGCACCCCCGGCCAGAGAGGTCGAGTTCACCATAGACCTCACACCGGGCGTCGCCCCGATCTCTAAACCACCCTACAGACTAGCACCAAAGGAAATGAAAGAACTGAAAACACAACTCCAGGAACTACTAGATAAGGGTTATATCCGACCCAGCACCTCCCCATAGGGAGCACCGGTACTATTCGTTAAGAAAAAGGATGGGAGCATGCGCCTATGCATCGACTACAGGGAACTCAACCAAGTCACAATAAAGAATAGGTACCCCCTTCCTCGGATAGATGACTTATTCGACCAACTTAAGGGGGCAGGGGTATTCTCGAAGATCGACCTGAGATCCGGATATCATCAAATCCAAGTAGCCAAACCGGACATCCAGAAAACGGCCTTCCGAACGCGTTACGGCCACTACGAGTTTACCGTAATGCCCTTCGGCCTCACTAATGCACCCGCCATATTCATGGACCTCATGAATCGAGTATTCCGACCTCACCTGGATGACTTCGTCATTGTGTTCATTGACGACATCCTAGTCTACTCCCGAAATAAAGAAGAGCATGAGAAGCACCTTCGTATAACACTACAAACCCTTAGAGAAAACCAACTTTACGCTAAATTCTCCAAGTGCGAATTCTGGCAAGACAACGTAGCCTTCTTGGGCCACGTAATAACCAAAGAAGGGATCAGGGTGGACCCCGCTAAGATTCGCGCCGTTGAAGAATGGACCACGCCAAGCTCACTCTCGGAGGTCCGAAGCTTCTTAGGCCTTGCCGGTTACTACAGGAGGTTTGTACCCGACTTCACCAAGATAGCCCAACCCCTCATTAAACTCATGAAAAAGGAAACCCCCTTCCGATGGGACAACGACTGCATCTCAGCCTTCCAAGAATTAAAGGACAAGCTAACCACGGCGCCCGTGCTAGCCATCCCCGCCGGAACGGAAGAATTCGAGGTCTACAGCGATGCATCCATGAAAGGGTTGGGATGCGTGCTGATGCAAAAAGGGAAAGTAATAGCATACGCATCCAGGCAACTCAAAACCAAAGAAGGAAACTACCCCACCCATGACCTCGAACTAGCCGCTATCGTTTTCGCACTAAAAATCTGGAGACACTACCTATACGGGGTACAATGCAAAATCTACACCGACCATAAGAGCTTAAAGTACATCTTCACCCAAAAGGACCTAAACATGAGACAACGAAGGTGGCTAGAACTCATAAAAGACTACGACTTAGACATCCTTTACCACGAGGGAAAAGCCAACGTCGTTGCAGACGCCCTAAGCCGAAAGACGAACCATTCCCTCAACACCACGTGGGTCCTACCGGACCAACTGTACAAGGACTTCCAAAAACTACACTTGGAAATAATAGAGCAAGGACAAACCCGCCCCAATGCCTACCTACTCAACACGCAAGCCATACCCGCCCTCTTCGAGGAGATCAAAGCAGGGCAACACCAGGACCCGGAACTAGATAAGATCCGCCACGACCTAACCCAAGGGAAGGAAGGCCCCTTCGAAGCACGCCTGGACGGTAGCCTCCGTTACAAAGGGAGGTGGTGTGTACCCTCAACGCACCCTCACTTGAAACAACGGATCTTGGAGGAAGGACACAACTCCCCGTACTCGGTCCACCCAGGGGGTGACAAGTTATACCAAGACGTAAGGAGAACGTTTTGGTGGCCAAACATGAAGAAGGAAATCGCAGATTTCGTGGCCAGGTGCCTGAATTGCCAAAGAGTGAAGGCTGAACGATGCAAGCCCAAGGGGCTCGTACAACCCCTTGAAATACCACAAGGGAAATGGGATTCCATATCCATGGACTTCGTTGGAGGGTTACCCCCAACAAGATCCGGCAAGGACAAAATCTGGGTCATAGTGGATCGGCTGACCAAAACGGCACGATTCATTGCCATGAAAGAAACATGGACAATGACGCAACTAGCCCAAGCCTACATAAGCCGAGTAGTGAAATACCACGGAGTCCCCCGAAACATTGTGTCCGATAGAGATTCCAGGTTCCTCTCACAATTCTGGAAATCGCTACAATCGGCGTTGGGGACACAACTAAAACTGAGCACAGCCTTTCACCCCACGACAGACGGCCAAACCGAGAGAACCATCCAAACCCTCGAGGACATGCTAAGAGCCTGCACGCTAGACTTCCGAGGGACATGGGAAGAACACCTAGACCTCATCGAGTTCTCATACAACAACAGCTACCACGCGAGCATTCGCATGGCACCCTACGAAGCACTGTATGGTCAGAAATGTAGAACCCCCTTATGTTGGGAAGATATGGTCAACCCGGTAACACTGGGCCCCCAATACCTACAAGACACCACAGCTAAGGTCAAACACATCCAGAAAAGGATGAGGGCCGCCCAAGACCGCCAGAAGTCTTATGCCGACCTGAAGAGGAAACAAGCCGAATTCAACCTCGGGGACAAGATCTGGCTAAGGATCTCGCCCACACGAGGAATAATGAGGTTCGGAAGAAAAGGAAAACTCAGCCCCCGATTCATCGGTCCTTACGAAATCGTAGAGAGAATTGGGAACATGGCCTACCGCCTCGCCTTACCCATCGAACTAGAACGAGTACACAACGTGTTCCACGTATCTCAACTAAAGAAATACATACACGATCCAAGCCACGTACTCCGACACGAGACCGTAGACCTCGACGAGTCACTAGTATACGAAGAGAAACCCGTAAGAATCCTGGACACCAAGACAAGAAATACCCGGAACCGAGTCATAGAAATGGTGAAAGTCCTCTGGACCAACCACGGGACCAAGGAAGCAACATGGGAACTTAAGGACACAATGAAGGAGCGGTATCCCGAGCTGTTCGCTCCAGGTAACTAAAAGAAAACCTTTCACCAAGGGCCAAGCTTCGGGGACGAAGCTTCCTGTTAAGGGGGGGAGAGTGTAACACCCCGTGTTACGAGTCCTAAAACCAATTAATTAATTAATTAATAGCCCAAGAGAAAGAATGAATTATAATGATTAATTAGGGAAAAAGGCCCACCATAGTCCATGGGCCCTTATATATAAACCCAACCCCTAAACCTAACCCTTAGTTCCAAAAGGAATAGAATTAGCAAGCCTATAATATTAGTTCCTAATTAGGACTCCTAAATATATAAATAGGGGACTTAGGAGGCACCTAGAACTTCCCACAGCAATAACGCCCCACCGCCCCAAAAGAGCTCCAAGAATCCCCTTAGGAGAAATCAAGAAAGCAAAGGAAGCTTAAAGAAAGATCCTTCATAGCCAAGGAATTAATTAAGGGTAAGAGGTAACTCATGTCTCAACAAAACCTATTTTCATAGCTATGATTCCCCCTTAGGTTTTCCCCCATATTATTGTGTATTGGCGAGATAAGATGATTATTATTGATGTTTGATGTGATGATCCCATGAGGGATCTTGATGATCTTGATATTGGGAGATTCTTGATGATTATGGAATTCTTGATGATTATATAGAGTTCTTGGTGATTATGTGTTGTTCTTGATGATTGTGTGATGCTCTTGATGTTTATGTGTTATTCTTACCGAATCTTGCAATTAGAAGACGAACCGTATACTTATTGATATAAAAGTGATTAGAACCCTAGGTTGTATCGTATGATATTATTCTTGGTGTATCGGGTGGGGAAATCGCATGTTCGGGTGTCGATTATGTTTAGAAAAGCATGATAGGTTATGTGCCGTACGTTTCTCGTATTTGATCCGTTAATTGTCTACGTGTTAATCGTTAATTGCGTTGCAAAGTGTCTAAGCATGGTTTCGGGTTCCACAACGGTTCCCGGGGCGCAATTGATGAAAAAGAGTCAGTGGGGGGTAGGTGGGGGGTAGGGGACCCGCCACCTACCCGGTGCCGAGAATCACCGCCTGGCAGCGGGTGGCCGGCGGGCGGGCAGCTGCCCGCCGGCGACCCGCTGCCCGGAACAGTAAAACCGGCGGGCAGCCGGCGGGTGGCCCCCACCCACCGGCTACCCGCTGGAAAATCATCCCCCTTCGGGACCCCGGCTTCCCCGTTTGATGTTCCCCGTTCCCCGTGGTGTCCCAACGGACTCCGTTTATCGTGCCTATATCTAGTTTGATGTTTCGGGTACCGTTCGTAGGTTTATGAGTCTATTATATTGCATGCTAGTTGAATTGGTATCCCGTTGACCTAGGTGGAGGAAGTATGAACCCCTTAGGACTATTCTTAGTAAGTGATGGATCACGCATAGGTTTTGTTATACGTTTTCTCCCCCTTCCTAATGTGTAATGTGGGTTGCATGTGCTTGCTATGTGTTATGTGTGTGTTACCCCAATTCGGTTGCGATCGGATTGGTTATCCTGAGCTGCGGTTCAGAAGCTGGCTGCGGTCAGATTGACACTCTTGGGCTGTGTTCCACCGTTTGGTTGCGATCAAACATTTCTATACGAGCTGCGGTTCGTCCTTTTTCCTGGCTGCGGTCAGATGACATTCTCTTGGGCTGCGGTCCACTGTTTGGTTGCGATCAAACACTATGATGAGCTGCGGTTCATCGTTCGGTTGCGATCGACCCCTCCGTGTTGCGATACGGGGCAGGGTGCTGCGGGGCCGTGTCAGAGCTATATGCGCTGACCCTCATGTATGGGCATGCGATTGGTCCTGTGGCGCCAACAAAGTGTGTTATGTGTTGTGACATGGACGAGTTGTGATTACGAGTGTCTTGGGGGATGTGACTATGGGATTTATATTGGGGATTGTTCATGTTGGGCTATGATCATTGTTTATGCTTTGCCTTATCTGCCTTATCTGTTGTAAACTGCATATGCTCGTTATAACTGGGCTTGTGTCTAGCCTTATCTGTCGAGTCATTCCCGGTTTTAAAGCTAGTGTTCGTAGGATATATCTTCATGCTCAAAATGGTTTCGTATATCTATATATATCTCTATATGTATTGTATTTCAACGCGTTGGAGTGGGTTACCAGCATCTCTCGCTGAACAGATATATTTGGCTTTCAGGCACAGAAGATTAAGTCACTGGAGTGCGCTAGAACTTAGAAGTAGATAGTTTCCCTTTTTGGCCTGCGTGCCACATTTACGTATTTACGCTTTGAGGATATTAGTTAGTTAGCCTGTGCATTTGGGTTCTCTAGCCCAGGTGTGGCATAGCACCCCGAACGCTTGTATTCATCTTGGGATTTAATGAGATTCTACCTTTATTATAAGTTTTTAAATGTTTTGAAAATCTGGGGTGTTACAGCTTAGAGGTCTCGAAACACACTTAACCACTTAGAAAGTCTAGACTTAACTCTTCCTAGGCTCTAAACCTAGGCTCTGATGCCAACTGTAACACCCCCCAAACAAGGCCCAATAAAAGCCCTAACACATGCAGATTAAACAACAAAACTAGCATAGCGGAAGATAAAAACGGAAACTGGGTAAAAAGAAATCCAACGGGGTGTTATGCCACGTCTACCA
Organism: Ipomoea nil; assembly: GCF_001879475.1. Taxonomy (NCBI): domain Eukaryota; kingdom Viridiplantae; phylum Streptophyta; class Magnoliopsida; order Solanales; family Convolvulaceae; genus Ipomoea; species Ipomoea nil. The sequence continues at coordinate 132,887 of NW_017617859.1, read as the reverse complement.
AACACGGTAAACGCTACGGCGAACAATCTGCAAGTGTGTAAAACTATCCCAAAACATCAATCTAACTACATTGGGCGCACAGGCCACAAAAACCACAAGATAAAGGTGCTAAGCTACCAAGCTCTAGACATCACGCTCGTCTAAACATCACCTGAAAGATACAAAGATAAACATGGGACGACGCCCAGTCAGCGATAATGCTGGTAACCCACCAATACCGTTAAGTATCATATATAGGTAGATATAAGATAGAAAACCATTTTCGAAACGGAATACATAAGTATATAAGTTAAAAGCCAAGTTCGAAAGACAACACAAGTGTAACACCCCGTGTTACGGCCTTCAATCCCGGATTAATTATTAAATTAATCCCGTTAATAATAATTAAATATGATTTAATTCGGTTTGGTTTCCTTTAATTAATTAATAAAGGTCCACCATGAACCGTGGACCCTTGCCTAAATTAGAGTCCTAAGCCTATTAGGAATAAAGAAAGTAAACCCTTTACTATTCATATTCTAATTTGGAATCCTAGACCTAGTTATCTATTAGGAATAAAGGAAGTAGGCCTTTTACTATTCAGACTACGATTAGGATTTCCTTTAATTAATTAATATGGTCCACTATGGACCATGGACCCTTATCCCTAAACCCAATCCTTAGTTCCAAAAGGAATAGAATTAGCAAGCCTATAATATTAGTTCCTAACCAGGACTCCTAAATATATAAATAGGGGACTTAAGAGGCACCTAGAACCCCCCACCACAATAAACGTTCCACCACCCCAAAGTGCTCCAAGAATCCCCTTAGAAGAAATCAAGAAAGCAAGAAAGCTTAAAGAAAGACCCTTCATAGCCAAGGAATTAATTAAGGCTAAGAGGTAACCCATGTCTCAACAAAACCTATTTTTATAGTTATGATTTCCCCTTAGGGTTTCCCCTTATTATTGTGTTTTAATGATTGGTAGTGATTATTATTGATGTTGATGTGATGATCCCATGAGGGATCTTGATAATCTTGATATTGGGAGATTCTTGATAATTATGGTGTTCTTGATGACTATATGGGGATCTTGATAATTATATGGAATTCTTGATGATTATATGATGTTCTTGATGGTTGGAAGTTATTCTTGATGCTTATGTGTTATTCTTACCGAATCTTGTAATTATAAGGCAAATCGTATTCCTGTTGATATAAAAGTGATTAGAACCCTAGGTTGTATCGTATGATTTATCGGGAGGGGAAATCGCATGTTTGGGTGTTGATTATGTTTAGAAAAGCATGATAGGTTATGTGCCGTTCGTTAATTGTCTACGAGTTGTCGTTAATTGCGTTGAAAAGTGTCTAAGCATGGTTTCGGGTTCCACAACGGTTCCCGGGGCGAAAAGTGATGAAAAGAGTCAGTGGGGGGTAGGGGACCCGCCACCTACCCATGGCCGTAAAACACCTCCCGGCAGCGGGTGGCCGGTGGGCGGGCAGCTGCCCGCCGGCGACCCGCTGCCCGGAACAGTAGAATCCGGCGGGCAGCCGGCGGGTGGCCCCCACCCACCGGCTACCCGCTGGAAAATTTTCCCACCCGGGACCCCGGCTTCCCCGTTTGATGTTCCCCGTTCCCCGTGGTGTCCCAACGGACTCCGTTTATCGTGCCTATGTCTAGTTTGATGTTTCGGGTACCGTTCGTAGGTTTATGAGTCTATTATATTGCATGCTAGTTGAATTGGTATCCCGTTGACCTAGGTGGAAGAAGTATGAACCCCTTAGGACTATTCTTAGTAAGTGATGGATCACGCATAGGTTTTGTTATACGTTTTCTCCCCCTTCCTAATGTGTAATGTGGGTTGCATGTGCTTGCTATGTGTTATGTGTGTGCTACCCCAATTCGGTTGCGATCGGATTGGTTATCCTGAGCTGCGGTTCAGAAGTTGGCTGCGGTCAGATTGATACTCTTGGGCTGCGATCCGCCGTTTGGTTGCGATCAAACGTTTCTATACGAGCTGCGGTTCGTCCTCTTTCCTGGCTGCAGTCAAATGACATTCTCTTGGGCTGCGGTCCACTGTTTGATTGCGATCAAACACTATGATGAGCTGCGGTTCATCGGTCGGTTGCGATCGACCCCTCCGTGTTGCGATACGGGGCAGGGTGCTGCGGGGCCGTGTCAGAGCTATATGCGCTGACCCTCATGTATGGGCATGCGATTGGTCCTGTGGCGCCAACAAAGTGTGTTATGTGTTGTGACATGGACGAGTTGTGATTACGAGTGTCTTGGGGGATGTGACTATGGGATTTATATTGGGGATTGTTCATGTTGGGCTATGATCATTGTTTATGCTTTGCCTTATCTGCCTTATCTGTTGTAAACTGCATATGCTCGTTATAACTGGGCTTGTGTCTGGCCTTATCTGTCGAGTCATTCCCGGTTTTAAAGCTAGAGTTCGTAGGATATATCTTCATGCTCAAAATAGTTTTCGTATATCTATATATATCTCTATATGTATTGTATTTCAACGCGTTGGAGTGGGTTACCAGCATCTCTCGCTGAACAGATATATTTGGCTTTCAGGCACAGAAGATTAAGTCATTGGAGTGCGCTAGAACTTAGAAGTAGATAGTTTCCCTTTTGGCCTGCGTGCCACGTTTACGTATTTATGCTTTGAGGATATTAGTTAGTTTGCCTGTGCACTTGGGTTCTCTAGCCCAGGTGTGGCATAGCACCCCGAACGCTTGTATTTATATCTTGGGATTTAATAAGATTCTACCTTTATTATAAGTTTTAAATATCTTGAAAATCTGGGGTGTTACAGTTGGTATCAGAGCTTAAGTTTGACCCTAGGATAAGACTCTTAAGACCGGACTTTAGGACACTAGGCTTGAACTCTAGGTACTTAGGAACATAGGATCCAGGAATCTTAGGACGCGCAGTGAGATTGTGAAACCTACACATAACCTCCCCTCACTTCATCCCTCTCTAACTTAAAGGAACCTCCCCCTACGCTTACCACACCAGGTACGGGTGCGAATAGATAAGTTTACTTCCACAACTGGGTAACGTACACTTACCCGATAAATCGCCTCGTCCTAACTCCCGTCAAAAGACTTGACAAGGACCCTGACCAAAGAAAAGGAAGATTTGGATGACTACTAAGAAGAGGCGTTACAGTCAGGACTGCAATACGCACCAACCCAGGGTAACCACGATAACCCCTGAGTCAGGCAAATGACATGCACCTTCCGACAAGTTGCCTTATCTCGGCGAACCCAGGTTGCGGCTACAACAAACAGGAAGGAGAACTAGGACACCTATTAAAGTAGCAAAGGAACGACACCATTAGTCGAATCCTTGGGTGCAAGGTAAGTACATCGCGACACCTTGCGACCCCACCACCCCAATTTAAAATATCATCCGCCCTGAAACCCCAGCATCTTGATACCCCTATTTGTTGAAAACTCCCACCCCGAATCCTTAATTACCTTAAGAGAAAATTCGCAACCGTCATGACCTTGCTCACCCTTTGTTGCGCTTAACCCAAACCCTCGGAAACCCTAAATTGTTATTGCCCTTACTCTAAGTTCATATCCCCACTCCGTTTGGAAACCCTGTTAAAAACGTAGAGCAGCATAAGGCCCTTACCCTGCCCAGGGGCGTGAAGAACCGACATTCATTGATTCAATATTAAAATAAGTTGTTAGATAGGAATCAGCGAAGTAGGTGGAGGTTACGAATACGTATCACCCCACCCTTGCACGAAAACCGTGAAGGCTTCACGAGAAACCATAGCCTGTATGTACGCCACCGAAGAACGCCATGCGTTGACAAAGAGCGGGCAAACAAATACGTTCAATGTGTCAGGGGCCCTCGCTACAGAAAACATCGTCAAATAGGTGCAACAGGCCGATCCTCGAGGAGAACACAAATCCTTGCTAAGAATTTCATCCACCAAGGAAGGGATGAAACCCAATAGAACAAGAAAGACTAACCCGAAACCCCCCTTACCCTTAAGAACCCTCGGCAAGGATTAGGAGTCAAGACCTAGGAGTTTGACCCACTAAACCGACTGGGTCCAGACTTCTGGACTTCCGAGGGGAACGCGCACGGAAACCATCACAAGAATTCCCCTGGAGGCCATAGAAACGAAGGGGACTTCGACACGGGAAGAGAAGATCAAACGAAAATCTTAGAATCAAACAAAGCCAAGGAAAAGGGATCACCAGTTCGACTGCACGCCACAACCAAGCCCCAAACAGGCATAATCACTCAAAGCCAAGAGTCCTCAGCCCTTTCCCTCCCCTTGCTAATCAAGTACCATTTCGTTAAAGAATCCGTCCTATCACTCCAAACCTCGCTCTTGATCCCTCATTACAGACGAACTCGTACAAAGTGGCAACCTTCCTTCCTGTATTACGACCTTGAGACATCGACCCTATCCGCCCCTCGACTTTGAAACCTAACCCTTGCACTCCTTACACCCCTTTAAACCCAGACCAAGAAAACATAGATATATATATATGTATGTATATTTACCTCTAGAACTCGTGCTTAAGGATCAATGAACATTGTACGATGGGTCATCCTATGTATCCAAGTCCCTTTTATTGTGCACAAGGGCATGGGACTTGTCAGGACATGAATCTGTGCATTTTTGGGGTCTTTCCCGAAGGAATTGACTATTCCTAGTCACTTTCCCGCGGGTCCCCAACGGGTCCTTGACGGGACCTTGGCGGGTCCTTGGCAGGAGCTTGGCAGGCGGACGACCGCCCACCTCGCGCCCACTGGTACAATGTGCTGATTTCTTAACCCCTCATTTTATTGATTTGTGGCGCACTTGTGTGCCTCGATTGAGGAATGTGAGTCTTGGGTAAGGAACCATGGACCACCTAAACATAGTGTCCTACGTAAAAGACCTTGACGCACGAGACACCATCGGGAAATCACAATCAATTACATTGCACGAGTAATTGAAATCGGATCCTACGATACAACCGACTAGGGATGTTTGGCGTAAAGGATTGCGCAAACCAAGGAGGCGAGTTGGGAACTCGTACTAAGAACCCACGAAAACCTTAAAAGTCAAAATGCTAAGGAGGGACCGGGACTCCTCCAAACCATGGACATCGTTCGAGCAAATCAGAGGACTCCTTACAAGTTGTATGGAATCAAGAACTACGTAGCCCATGGTGCAAAGCAAAATGGTGAAGAACACATTCGCGCCAAGACTTCAAGGGTCATTAAGGACCTACAAGGAGATGAGGTGACTCGTAAAGTCGCCGAGTCATCCCACAACGAGATTTGGTAACTGACTGCGCTTTAAAAGAAAAAGGGCACGCAAGGACACCTTCATCATTAAAAATAACACAAACAGGGCACAACAATGCCGAACCTCGGGTAAGATATGAAGTCTTACTAAGAATTTCATCCACTAAAGAGGAGATGAAATTCAATAAGAAGAGAAATTCAACCCAAAATCCATCGACTCCCAAGAGACTTTGGGAAGAATTTGGGAAATGCGCTGTAACACCCCAGATTTTCAAGACATTTAAAACTTATAATAAAGGTAGAATCTTATTAAATCCCAAGATATAAATACAAGCGTTCGGGGTGCTATGCCACACCTGGGCTAGAGAACCCAAGTGCACAGGCTAACTAACTAATATCCTCAAGGCGCAAATACGTAAACGTGGCACGCAGGCCAAAAGGGAAAACTATCTACTTCTAAGTTCTAGCGTACTCCAGTGACTTAATCTTCTGTGCCTGAAAGCCAAATATATCTGTTCAGCGAGAGATGCTGGTAACCCTCTCCAACGCGTTGAAATACAATACATATAGAGATATATATAGATATACGAAAACCATTTTGAGCATGAAGATATATCCTACGAACTCTAGCTTTAAAACCGGGAATGACTCGACAGATAAGGCTAGACACGAGCAACAGTTATAACGAGCATATGCAGTTCACAACAGATAAGGCAGATAAAGCAAAGCATAAACAATGGTCATAACCCAACATGAACAATCCCCAATATAAATCCCATAGTCACATCCCCCAAGACACTCGTAATCACAACTCGTCCATGTCACAACACATAACACACTTTGTTGGCGCCACAGGACCAATCGCATGCCCATACATGAGGGTCAGCGCATATAGCTCTGACACGGCCCCGCAGCACCCTGCCCCGTATCGCAACATGGAGGGGTCGATCGCAACCGACCGATGAACCGCAGCTCATCATAGTGTTTGATCGCAACCAAACAGTGGACCGCAGCCCAAGAGAATGTCATCTGACCGCAGCCAAGAAAAAGGACGAACCGCAGCTCGTATAGAAACGTTTGATCGCAACCAAACGGTGGACCGCAGCCCAAGAGTATCAATCTGACCGCAGCCAGCTTCTGAACCGCAGCTCAGGATAACCAATCCGATCGCAACCGAATTGGGGTAACACACACACATAACACATAGCAAGCACATGCAACCCACATTACACATTAGGAAGGGGGAGAAAACGTATAACAAAACCTATGCGTGATCCATCACATACTAAGAATAGTCCTAAGGGATTCATACTTCTACCACCTAGGTCAACGGGGTACCAATTCAACTAGCATGCAATATAATAGACTCATAAACCTACGAACGGTACCTGAAACATCAAACTAGACATAGGCACGATAAACGGAGTCCGTTGGGACACCACGGAGAACGGGGGAACATCAAACGGGGAAGCCGGGATCCCAGGGTGGGATAATTTCCAGCGGGTAGCCGGTGGGTGGGGGGCCACCCGCCGGACTTTACTGTTCCGGGCAGCGGGTCGCCGGCGGGCAGCTGCCCGCCCGCCGGCCACCCGCTGCCGGGCGGTGTTTCACGGCCGTGGGTAGGTGGCGGGTCCCCTACCCCCCACTGACTCTTTTCACACACTTTACGCCCCGGGAACCGTTGTGGAACCCGAAACCATGCTTAGACACTTTACAACGCAATTAACGACAACACGTAGACAATTAACGAATCAAATACAAGAAACGAACGGCACATAACCTATCATGCTTTTTTCTAAATATAATCAACACCCCAACATGCGATTTCCCCACCCGATAATCCAAGAATAAGATCATACGATACAACCTAGGGTTCTAATCACTTTTATATCAACAAGAATACGGTTCGTCTTCTAATTGCAAGATTCGGTAAGAATAACGCATAAACATCAAGAGCATCACACAATTATCAAGAACAACACATAATCATCAAGAACTCCATATAATCATCAAGAATCTCCCAATATCAAGATTATCAAGATCCCCCATGGGATCATCACATCAATTACCAATAATAATCATCATAACTCGCCAATATACAATAATATGGGGAAACCCTAAGGGGGAATTATAACTATGAAAATAGGTTTTGTTGAGACATGGGTTACCTCTTAGTCTTAATTAATTCCTTGGCTATGAAGGATCTTTCTTTAAGCTTTCTTGATTTCTTGATTTCTCCTAGGGGAATTCTTGGAGGTCTTTGGGTGGTGAGAGATTATTGTGGTGGGGATTCTAGGTGCCTCCTAAGTTCCCTATTTATATATTTAAGACTCCTAGTTAGGGCCTGAATGGTATGGGTTTACTAATTCTATTTCTTATAGGGCTAGGGCTTGTTTTAGGGATAAGGGTCCATGGTCCATAGTGGACCATATTAATTAAAGAGGATCCTAATCATAATCTGAATAGTAAAAGGCCTACTTCCTTTATTCCTAACAGGCTTAAGATTCTTATTCGGGCAAGGGTCCACGGTTCATGGTGGACCTTACTAATTAATTAAAGGTAAACCTAACATAATTAAATCATATTTAATTATTATTAACGGGATTAATTAAATAATTAATCCGGGATTGAAGGCCGTAACACGGGGTGTTACACTTTCCCCCCCTTACGAGAAGCTTCGTCCCCGAAGCTTGGAAATAATTGCAGGGTTAACGAGTCAAGAGAAGAACCGTGGTCCTATAGAGAAGGTATTCCACGGGGAAATTGTATACTTGCACGCCTATGTGTGTTGGGTTTTTGGGAACGATTAGGTTTACAGGGCTAAGAGAGTGGGTTTCAAACTTGAGGACACGGTGAATTCAAGAATTAGGATCGAGTTTTCGAGGTTGCAACTTAGGTTGTGAGGTTGCCACTTGTATGGAATCGTTAAAACATGGGATTGAGAATGGGGTCTGAAGGGTAGAAAGGGTTTTGAAATAAGGAAGGGGCCGATTTTCCGAGGGAGGGAAAGGAATTCGGCTAGGATGGGTTAAGGTTTCTCGATCCCAAGTGAATAATCTGGTTAGATGCTTTGATCACGATGCGCCGACGAGCTGATGATCCTCCTTTCTTGGTGTTGGTGCTTGCTTGACTTTAAGATCCTTGTTAGACCTTGCTTCCCAGGCTAAGGTTTCATCCTTCTCTTCTTTCTAGAGGGAATTTCCCGTGGTGATTCAACACTTACTTCTTTAATGCGCCCAAGGTCTTGACCGAGTTGGGTCAACCAAGCCAATTTCTTAGGGCGCACTTCCCAAATTCTTCCCAAAGTCTCTTGGGAGTCGATGGACTTTGGGTTGAATTTCTCTTCTTATTGAATTTCATCTCCTCTTTAGGGGATGAAATTCTTAGTAAGACTTCATGTCTTACCCAAGGTTCGGCATTGTTGTGCCCTATTTGTGTTATTTTTAATGATGAAGGTGTCCTTGCGTGCCCTTTTTTCTTTTAAAGCGCAGTCGGTTACCAAATCTCGTTGTGGGATGACTCGGCGACTTTACGAGTCACCTCATTTCCTTGTGGGTCCTTAATGACCCTTGAAGTCTTGGCGCGAATGTGTTCTTCACCCTTTTGCTTAGCACCATGGGCTACGTAGTTCTTGATTCCATACAACTTGTAAGGAGTCCTCTGATTTGCTCGAACGATGTCCATGGTTTGGAGGAGTCCCGGTCCCTCCTTAGAATTTTGAGTTTTAAGGTTTTCGTGGGTTCTTAGCACGAGTTCCCAACTCGCCTCCTTGGTTTGCGCAATCCTTTACGCCAAACATCCCTAGTCGGTTGTATCGTAGGATCCGATTTCAATTACTCGTGCAATGTAATTGATTGTGATTTCCCGATGGTGTCTCGTGTGTCAAGGTCTTTTACGTAGGACACTATGTTTGGGTTGTCCATGGTTCCTTACCCAAGACTCACATTCCTCAATCGAGGCACACAAGTGCACCACAAATCAATAAAATGAGGGGTTAAGAAATCAGCACATTGTACCAGTGGGCGCGAGGTGGGCGGTCGTCCGCCTGCCAAGCTCCTGCCAAGGACCCGCCAAGGTCCCGTCAAGGACCCGTTGGGGACCCGCGGGAAAGTGACTAGGAATAGTCAATTCCTTAGGGAAAGACCCCAAAAATGCACAGATTCATGTCCTGACAAGTCCCATGCCCTTGTGCACAATGAAAGGGACTTGGATACATAGGATGACCCATCGTACAATGTTCATTGATCCTTAAGCACGAGTTCTAGAGGTAGATATACATACATATATATATATCTATGTTTTCTTGGTCTGGGTTTAAAGGGGTGTAAGAAGTGCAAGGGCTAGGTTTCAAAGTCGAGGGGCGGATAGGGTCGATGTCTCAAGGTCGTAATACAGGAAGGAAGGTTGCCACCTTGTACGGGTTTGTCTGTAATGAGGGATCAAGAGCGAGGTTTGGAGTGATAGGACGGATTCTTTAACGAAATGGTACTTGATTGGCAAGGGGAGGGAAAGGGGCTAAGGACTCTTGGCTTCGAGTGATTATGCCTGTTTGGGGCTTGGTTGTGGCGTACAGTAGAACTGGTGATCCCTTTTCCTTGGCTTTGTTTGATTCTAAGATTTTCGTTTGATCTTCTCTTCCCGTGTCGAAGTCCCCTTCGTCTCTATGGCTTCCAGGGGAATTCTCGTGATGGTTTCCGTGCATGTTCCCCTCGGATGTCCAGAAGTCTGGACCCAGTCGGTTTAGTGGGTCAAACCCCTAGGTTTTGACTCCTAATCCTTGCCGAGGGTTCTTAAGGGTAAGGGGGGTTTCGGGTTAGTCTTTCTTGTTCTATTGGGTTTCATCCCTTCCTTGGTGGATGAAATTCTTAGCAAGGCTTTATGTCCTCCTTGAGGTTCGGCCTGTTGGACCTATTTGACGATGTTTTCTGTAGCGAGGGCCCCTGACACATTAAACGTATTTGTTTGCCCGCTCTTGTCAACGCATGGCGTTCTTCGGTGGCGTACGTACAGGCTATGGTTTCTCGTGAAGCCTTCACGGTTTTCGTGCAAGGGTGGGGTGATACGTATTCGTAACCTCCACCTACTTCGCCGATTCCTATCTAACAACTTATTTTAATATTGAATCAATGAATGTCGGTTCTTTACGCCCCTGAACAGGGTAAGGGCCTTATGCTGCTCTACGGTTTTTAACAGGGTTTCTAAACGGAGTGGGGATATGAACTTAGAGTAAGGGCAATAACAATTTAAGGTTTCCGAGGGTTTGGGTTAAGCGCAACAAAGGGTGAGCAAGGTCATGACGGTTGCGAATTTGCTCTTAAGGTAATTAAGGATTCGGGGTGGGAGTTTTCAACAAATAGGGGTATCAAGATGCTGGGGTTTCAGGCGGATGATATTTTAAATTGGGGTGGTGGGGTCGCAAGGTGTCGCGATATACTTACCTTGCACCCAAGGATTCGACTAATGGTGTCGTTCCTTCGCTACTTTAATAGGTGTCCTAGTTCTCCTTCCTGTTTGTTGTAGCCGCAACCCGGGTTTGCCGAGATAAGGCAACTTGTCGGAAGGTGCATGTCATTTATCTGACTCGGGGGTTATCGTGGTTACCCTGGGTTGGTGCGTATTGCAGTCCGTCCCTTTTAGCAGTCCTGACTGTAACGCCTCTTCTTAGTAGTCATCCAAATCTTCCTTTTCTTTGGTCAGGGTCCTTGTCAAGTCTTTTGACGGGAGTTAGGACGAGGTGATTTATCGGGTAAGTGTACGTTACCCAGTTGTGAAAGTAAACTTATCTATTCGCACCCTTACCTGGTGTGGTAAGCGTAGGGGGGGGGTTCCTTTAAGTTAGAGAGGGATGAAGTGAGGGGAGGTTATGTGTAGGTTTCACAATCTCACTGCGCGTCCTAAGATTCCTAGATCCTATGTTCCTAAGTACCTAGAGTTCAAGCCTAGTGTCCTAAAGTCCGGTCTTTAAGAGTCTTATCCTAGGGTCAAACTTAAGCTCTGATACCAACTGTAACACCCCAGATTTTCAAGACATTTAAAACTTATAATAAAGGTAGAATCTTATTAAATCCCAAGATATAAATACAAGCGTTCGGGGTGCTATGCCACACCTGGGCTAGAGAACCCAAGTGCATAGGCTAACTAACTAATATCCTCAAGGCGCAAATACGTAAACGTGGCACGCAGGCCAAAAGGGAAAACTATCTACTTCTAAGTTCTAGCGTACTCCAGTGACTTAATCTTCTGTGCCTGAAAGCCAAATATATCTGTTCAGCGAGAGATGCTGGTAACCCACTCCAACGCGTTGAAATACAATACATATAGAGATATATATAGATATACGAAAACCATTTTGAGCATGAAGATATATCCTACGAACTCTAGCTTTAAAACCGGGAATGACTCGACAGATAAGGCCAGACACGAGCAACAGTTATAACGAGCATATGCAGTTCACAACAGATAAGACAGATAAAGCAAAGCATAAACAATGGTCATAACCCAACATGAACAATCCCCAATATAAATCCCATAGTCACATCCCCCAAGACACTCGTAATCACAACTCGTCCATGTCACAACACATAACACACTTTGTTGGCGCCACAGGACCAATCGCATGCCCATACATGAGGGTCAGCGCATATAGCTCTGACACGGCCCCGCAGCACCCTGCCCCGTATCGCAACACGGAGGGGTCGATCGCAACCGACCGATGAACCGCAGCTCATCATAGTGTTTGATCGCAACCAAACAGTGGACCGCAGCCCAAGAGAATGTCATCTGACCGCAGCTAAGAAAACGGACGAACCGCAGCTCGTATAGAAACGTTTGATCGCAACCAAACGGTGGACCGCAGCCCAAGAGTATCAATCTGATCGCAACCAGCTTCTGAACCGCAGCTCAGGATAACCAATCCGATCGCAACCGAATTGGGGTAACACACACACATAACACATAGCAAGCACATGCAACCCACATTACACATTAGGAAGGGGAGAAAACGTATAACAAAACCTATGCGTGATCCATCACATACTAAGAATAGTCCTAAGGGATTCATACTTCTACCACCTAGGTCAACGGGGTACCAATTCAACTAGCATGCAATATAATAGACTCATAAACCTACGAACGGTACCTGAAACATCAAACTAGACATAGGCACGATAAACGGAGTCCGTTGGGACACCACGGAGAACGGGGGAACATCAAACGGGGAAGCCGAGATCCCAAGGTGGGATAATTTCCAGCGGGTAGCCGGTGGGTGGGGGGCCACCCGCCGGCTGCTCGTCGGATTTTACTGTTCCGGGCAGCGGGTCGCCGGCGGGCAGCTGCCCGCCCGCCGGCCACCCGCTGCCGGGCGGTGTTTCACGGTCGTGGGTAGGTGGCGGGTCCCCTACCCCCCACTGACTCTTTTCACACGCTTTACGCCCCGGGAACCGTTGTGGAACCCGAAACCATGCTTAGACACTTTACAACGCAATTAACGACAACATGTAGACAATTAACGAATCAAATACAAGAAACGAACGGCACATAACCTATCATGCTTTTTTCTAAATATAATCAACACCCCAACATGCGATTTCCCCACCCGATAATCCAAGAATAAGATCATACGATACAACCTAGGGTTCTAATCACTTTTATATCAACAAGAATACGGTTCGTCTTCTAATTGCGAGATTCGGTAAGAATAACGCATAAACATCAAGAGCATCACACAATTATCAAGAACAACACATAATCATCAAGAACTCCATATAATCATCAAGAATCTCCCAATATCAAGATTATCAAGATCCCCCATGGGATTATCACATCAATTACCAATAATAATCATCATAACTCGCCAATATACAATAATATGGGGAAACCCTAAGGGGGAATTATAACTATGAAAATAGGTTTTGTTGAGACATGGGTTACCTCTTAGCCTTAATTAATTCCTTGGCTATGAAGGATCTTTCTTTAAGCTTTCTTGATTTCTTGATTTCTCCTAGGGGAATTCTTGGAGCTCTTTGGGTGGTGAGAGATTATTGTGGTGGGGATTCTAGGTGCCTCCTAAGTTCCCTATTTATATATTTAAGACTCCTAGTTAGGGCCTGAATGGTATGGGTTTACTAATTCTATTTCTTATAGGGCTAGGGCTTGTTTTAGGGATAAGGGTCCATGGTCCATAGTGGACCATATTAATTAAAGAGGATCCTAATCATAATCTGAATAGTAAAAGGCCTACTTCCTTTATTCCTAACAGGCTTAAGATTCTTATTCGGGCAAGGGTCCACGGTTCATGGTGGACCTTACTAATTAATTAAAGGTAAACCTAACATAATTAAATCATATTTAATTATTATTAACGGGATTAATTAAATAATTAATCCGGGATTGAAGGCCGTAACACGGGGTGTTACACTTTCCCCCCCTTACGAGAAGCTTCGTCCCCGAAGCTTGGAAATAATTGCAGGGTTAACGAGTCAAGAGAAGAACCGTGGTCCTATAGAGAAGGTATTCCACAGGGAAATTGTATACATGCACGCCTATGTGTGTTGGGTTTTTGGGAACGATTAGGTTTACAGGGCTAAGAGAGTGGGTTTCAAACTTGAGGACACGGTGAATTCAGGAATTAGGATCGAGTTTTCGAGGTTGCAACTTAGGTTGTGAGGTTGCCACTTGTATGGAATCGTTAAAACATGGGATTGGCAGGCGGACGACCGCCCACCTCTCGCCCACTGGTACAATGTGCTGATTTCTTAACCCCTCATTTTATTGATTTGTGGCGCACTGGTACAATGTGCTGATTTTTCAATCCCATGTTTTAACGATTCCATACAAGTGGCAACCTCACAACCTAAGTTGCAACCTCGAAAACTTGATCCTAATTCCTGAATTCACCATGTCCTCAAGTTTGAAACCCACTCTCTTAACCCTGTAAAACCTAATCGCTCCCAAAAACCCAACACACATAGGCGTGCAAGTATACAATTTCCCCGTGGAATACCTTCTCTATAGGACCACGGTTCTTCTCTTGACTCGTTAACCCTGCAATGATTTCCAAGCTTCGGGGACGAAGCTTCTCGTAAGGGGGGGAGAGTGTAACACCCCGTGTTACGGCCTTCAATCCCGGATTAATTATTAAATTAATCCCGTTAATAATAATTAAATATGATTTAATTCGGTTAGGTTTCCTTTAATTAATTAATAAAGGTCCACCATGAACCGTGGACCCTTGCCTAAATTAGAGTCCTAAGCCTATTAGGAATAAAGAAAGTAAACCCTTTACTATTCAGATTCTAATTAGGAATCCTAGACCTAGTTATCTATTAGGAATAAAGGAAGTAGGCCTTTTACTATTCAGACTACGATTAGGATTCCCTTTAATTAATTAATATGGTCCACTATAGACCATGGACTCTTATCCCTAAACCCAATCCTTAGTTCCAAAAGGAATAGAATTAGCAAGCCTATAATATTAGTTCCTAACCAGGACTCCTAAATATATAAATAGGGGACTTAAGAGGCACCTAGAACCCCCCACCACAATAAACGTTCCACCACCCCAAAGTGCTCCAAGAATCCCCTTAGAAGAAATGAAGAAAGCAAGAAAGCTTAAAGAAAGACCCTTCATAGCCAAGGAATTAATTAAGGCTAAGAGGTAACCCATGTCTCAACAAAACCTATTTTTATAGTTATGATTTCCCCTTAGGGTTTCCCCGTATTATTGTGTTTTAATGATTGGTAGTGATTATTATTGATGTTGATGTGATGATCCCATGAGGGATCTTGATAATCTTGATATTGGGAGATTCTTGATAATTATGGTGTTCTTGGTGACTATATGGGGATCTTGATAATTATATGGAATTCTTGATGATTATATGATGTTCTTGATGGTTGGAAGTTATTCTTGATGCTTATGTGTTATTCTTACCGAATCTTGTAATTATAAGGCAAATCGTATTCCTGTTGATATAAAAGTGATTAGAACCCTAGGTTGTATCGTATGATTTATCGGGAGGGGAAATCACATGTTTGGGTGTTGATTATGTTTAGAAAAGCATGAAAGGTTATGTGCCGTTCGTTAATTGTCTACGAGTTGTCGTTAATTGCGTTGAAAAGTGTCTAAGCATGGTTTCGGGTTCCACAACGGTTCCCGGGGCGAAAAGTGATGAAAAGAGTCAGTGGGGGGTAGGGGACCCGCCACCTACCCATGGCCGTAAAACACCTCCCGGCAGCGGGTGGCCGGTGGGCGGGCAGCTGCCCGCCGGCGACCCGCTGCCCGGAACAGTAGAATCCGGCGGGCAGCCGGCGGGTGGCCCCCACCCACCGGCTACCCGCTGGAAAATTTTCCCACCCGGGACCCCGGCTTCCCCGTTTGATGTTCCCCGTTCCCCGTGGTGTCCCAACGGACTCCGTTTATCATGCCTATGTCTAGTTTGATGTTTCGGGTACCGTTCGTAGGCTTATGAGTCTATTATATTGCATGCTAGTTGAATTGGTATCCCGTTGACCTAGGTGGAAGAAGTATGAACCCCTTAGGACTATTCTTAGTAAGTGATGGATCACGCATAGGTTTTGTTATACGTTTTCTCCCCCTTCCTAATGTGTAATGTGGGTTGCATGTGCTTGCTATGTGTTATGTGTGTGCTACCCCAATTCGGTTGCAATCGGATTGGTTATCCTGAGCTGCGGTTCAGAAGCTGGCTGCGGTCAGATTGATACTCTTGGGCTGCGGTCCGCCGTTTGGTTGCGATCAAACGTTTCTATACGAGCTGCGGTTCGTCCTCTTTCCTGGCTGCGGTCAGATGACATTCTCTTGGGCTGCGGTCCACTGTTTGGTTGCGATCAAACACTATGATGAGCTGCGGTTCATCGGTCGGTTGCGATCGACCCCTCCGTGTTGCGATACGGGGCAGGGTGCTGCGGGGCCGTGTCAGAGCTATATGCGCTGACCCTCATGTATGGGCATGCGATTGGTCCTGTGGCGCCAACAAAGTGTGTTATGTGTTGTGACATGGACGAGTTGTGATTACGAGTGTCTTGGGGGATATGACTATGGAATTTATATTGGGGATTGTTCATGTTGGGTTATGATCATTGTTTATTCTTTGCCTTATCTGTTGTGAACTGCATATGCTCGTTATAACTGTTGCTTGTGTCTGGCCTTATCTGTCAAGTCATTCCCGGTTTTAAAGCTAGAGTTCGTAGGATATATCTTCATGCTCAATATAAATAGGGGACTTAAGAGGCACCTAGAACCCCCCACCACAATAAACGTTCCACCACCCCAAAGTGCTCCAAGAATCCCCTTAGAAGAAATCAAGAAAGCAAGAAAGCTTAAAGAAAGACCCTTCATAGCCAAGGAATTAATTAAAGCTAAGAGGTAACCCATGTCTCAACAAAACCTATTTTTATAGTTATGATTTCCCCTTAGGGTTTCCCCTTATTATTGTGTTTTAATGATTGGTAGTGATTATTATTGATGTTGATGTGATGATCCCATGAGGGATCTTGATAATCTTGATATTGGGAGATTCTTGATAATTATGGTGTTCTTGATGACTATATGGGGATCTTGATAATTATATGGAATTCTTGATGATTATATGATGTTCTTGATGGTTGGAAGTTATTCTTGATGCTTATGTGTTATTCTTACCGAATCTTGTAATTATAAGGCAAATCGTATTCCTGTTGATATAAAAGTGATTAGAACCCTAGGTTGTATCGTATGATTTATCGGGAGGGGAAATCGCATGTTTGGGTGTTGATTATGTTTAGAAAAGCATGATAGGTTATGTGCCGTTCGTTAATTGTCTACGAGTTGTCGTTAATTGCGTTGAAAAGTGTCTAAGCAATGGTTTCGGGTTCCACAACGGTTCCCGGGGCGAAAAGTGATGAAAAGAGTCAGTGGGGGGTAGGTGGGGGGCTGCGGTTCATCGGTCGGCCATTAGAGCTATATGCGCTGACCCTCATGTATGGGCATGCGATTGGTCCTGTGGCGCCAACAAAGTGTGTTATGTGTTGTGACATGGACGAGTTGTGATTACGAGTGTCTTGGGGGATATGACTATGGGATTTATATTGGGGATTGTTCATGTTGGGTTATGACCATTGTTTATGCTTTGCTTTATCTGCCTTATCTGTTGTGAACTGCATATGCTCGTTATAACTGTTGCTCGTGTCTGGCCTTATCTGTCGAGTCATTCCCGGTTTTAAAGCTAGAGTTCGTAGGATATATCTTCATGCTCAAAATGGTTTTCGTATATCTGTATATATCTCTATATGTATTGTATTTCAACGCGTTGGAGTGGGTTACCAGCATCTCTCGCTGAACAGATATATTTTGCTTTCAGGCACAGAAGATTAAGTCATTGGAGTGCGCTAGAACTTAGAAGTAGATAGTTTCCCTTTTGGCCTGCGTGCCACGTTTACGTATTTATGCTTTGAGGAAATACGTAAACGTGGCACGCAGGAATTAATTAAGGCTAAGAGGTAACCCATGTCTCAACAAAACCTATTTTCATAGCTATGATTCCCCTCTTAGGATTTCCCCATAAAATCAATATTATCTACTGACCTGGAGGTTGACGGTTGTTCGGCCATTAGAGCTGGATTTCGAACTTCATAATCTTCATCATTTTTGGCTTTCATTTCGAACTCATATGCTTTAAGATCACTAAACAATTTGTCAGTTGACAACGTTCTTAGATCTCGATGATCTCGCATAGCCGTAACCTTCATGTCCCATGTAGATGGTAAGCCTCGTAAGATCTTGAGAAATTAATTTCTTTTTGGCTAATTTCTTTGCCAAGATCATTAATCTCTACAAGAATTTTAATCATTCTTGCTTCCATATCAACGATTCATTCATTTGATAGCATCTTGAAGCCTTCTAACTTCTTCATGGCGATCGTGAGCTTGTTGTCTCTCTCTTGTTCATCGCCTTCACCGATCTTGTGCATTTTCGAACTTTTGGGAATATTGTATCATCAACGGCTTTAAATAGAATATCCTTGGCAATATTGTCAAGATTATTCCTTTTTCTATCGTCCGACGTCCATTCCGGTTTTGGCTTTGGTACGAATTGTTGAGCATCGGGTGATAGAAGAAACGCTGTATTTACTTTCAAGATTTCGATCGGTCCATTAGAAATGACTTCTCACATTTCATCGTGTAAGGTCGATAAATGAACTTGCATACGAACTTTCCAATCATCAAAATTATCAAGTGAGAATAATAAATTTTGTGCTAAATCCTTATTCATTTTCACGTGGGAAAAGAATAATACAATCCAATCACACACTAGTAAAATGGATATGCCTAGTAGTCAGAATCAAGGTTGACCCAAATAGGCAACGTGTCTTGATACCAATTGTTGGTATCAGTCAAAAACACCTTACTCAAATAAGCTACAGGCTGTGATACCAATTGTTGGTCCCAAAGGGAGTGTGGTAAAAGTCTGGGGGGGGGGGGGGTGAATAGACTTTTAAACTATTTTCGCATATACAACAATTGTTGAGGCGATAGAGAAACCAAAACTCTTAACTAGATTGTTAGAGTCTTGTACGCAGCGGAATAAATAAATACGAGTTGTGTGATTGTGTCAAGTATATCCACGTGATAAGCAATAAGTAAATAAAGCAGTAAATGACACAAGGCAATTTATAGTGGTTCGGAGGTGATGTAATCCTCCTACTCCACTTGCTCTTATCGTCCAAGAGTAATTCACTATATCCACCACTTCTTGGTTCCTAGATACAATGAATTTCCGTGATCTAGTGCTTTGATCACTAAGCCCACACTAATCACGCTCAGTGCCTCCAACACTGCTGTTTCGGATTTCACAACTCCGTGCTACTTTCACAGAATTTCACAGCTCCGTGCTACATTCCCCCCGTCTTCCACGATCCGGTCGACGTATCCCGTGATCTAGTGCTTTGATCACCAAGCCCGCACCAATCACGCCCAGTGCCTCCGACACTGTTGCTTCGGATCTCACAGCTCCGTGTGACAATCCAGGATTTCACAACTTCATGTTACTTTCCCCCCGTCTTTGACGTATCCCATGATTTAGTGCTTTGACCACTAAGCCCGCACCAATCACGCCCAGTGCCTCTGACACTGCTGCTTCAGATCTCAGAGCTCCGCGTGACAATCCAGGATTTCACAACTCCGTGTTACTTTCCTCCCTTCCTACACTCCAGTAGGAATATCACTTGTTTGTAGAAAAACAAGTTTCACTGGCTTCCAACTTTGAGACTTTTTGAATGGATCTTCAATATGCAGCAAGTCTCTCAATGATGAAGATTTTGAACACTCTTAAATATTTTCTCTTTGAGCTTTGAGTGTTTATCTCACTTGAATATTTTCTCTATAAGCTTTTTCAAGCAAATTGGATTCGTATTGTAACACCCCGAAATTTTGGAACTTTTAAAACTTATATAACAAAGGTGAATTCTCATTAAATCCCAAAATCAAACATAACAGTGCGGGGTGCTATGCCACATCTGAGCTGGAGAACTCAGATGCACAGGCTAAACTAACTAAATATCCTCAAAGCAATGTCAATACATAATCATGTCACGCAAGCCGAAAGGGAAACTAACTAATCTACGCTTCGGATCTCTAGCGCGCTCCGGGGTCTACTCATCTGTGCCTGAAAGCCAAATATATCTGTTCAGCGAATGATGCTGGTAACCTACTCCAACGCGTTGAAATACAATATAGGTAATTATATATATAGATATACGAAAACCATTTTGAAGGAGGAAGATATATACTTAGGAGACTCTAGCTTTAAAACCAGGGATAGACTCAACAGATAGGGATAAGCACATTAAACAAGGATAATCAGTTATATAGAGATAGTATCATAAAGAGCATGTATTTAAGGTCACAGTTCACTTTCAAAGCATTCGCACCATCATTCAATCATCATTCATATCACACAAGCACACTTTGACGGCGCCACGAGACCAATCGCATGCCCCGAACATGAGGGTTAGTGCATATAGCACTAACACGGCCCCGCAGCACCCTACCTCATACCGCAACATGAAGGGGTTGATTGCAACCAACCGTATAGACCGTCGATAGTTCGACGGCGGATCACAGTCCTACACACCGCTAACGCGCTCAGTCGGTGGACTGCGATCCTCTTTTGGGGACTACGATCCTACACACCGTTGACGAGCACAGTCGGTGGATCGTAGCGGATCAAGCCCTACACACCGCCTGAGGAACTCATTCGGTGGGCGAAGACCCTCGGAGACTACGACCGTACACACCGCTGGCCCATCACTCGGTGGATCGCAGCCGACCATAGCCCTACACACCGCCTGATCACTCATTCGGTGGGCTATGGCCTTCCTCAGGCTGGTGACCCTACACACCGCTGGCGCGTTCAGTCGGTGAACCATCAGCACACGAGGCCCATGTGGGCTGTAGCCCAAGGAGTGAATCACTGACCGCAGCCAGGAACATGAACTGCAGCTCATGAGTAACCAATTTGACCGCAGCCAACTTCTGAACCGCAGCTCAGGAACTCCCAATTTGATCGCAACCAAATTGGGGAATCATGCATCACATAACACATAGTAGCACGTAATGGCACATTGGGAAGGGGGAGACGTATAAATAAACTTACGTGTGATCATTCACATACTAAGAACAGTCCTAAGGGGTTCATACAACTTCCACCTAGGCCAACCGGTTACCAATTCAACTAGCATGCAATTCCTAAGACTCTTCTACCCTACGAATGGTACCCGAAACACCAAACTAGACTCAAGCACGACAAACGGGGATTAGGGGACATCAAACGGGGGAGCCAAAGACCTGGGGTGGGTGACAAACCAGCGGGTAGCCGGTGGGTGGAGGGCTGCTCGCCGGCGGCGAACTTTCGGGCAGCGGGTGCCCGGCGGGCAGACGTTTGCCCGCTGGCTGCCCGCTGCCTGGCGGCGTCTCTTGGGCAGCGGGTAGGTGGCGGGTCCCCCTACCCCCACCTACCCCTCACTGACTCTTTACCAAATTAAACGTCCCGGGATCCTTTGTGGAACCCGAAACCATGCTTAGGCACTTTTAGCCGCAAATAGCGACACCACGTAGGCAATTAATGGATCAAAAGCAAGAATCATATCGAACACATCGTAACATGACTTCTAAACATAAATAACACCCGAACATGCGAATTCCCACCCAAATATAAATCAAGAACATCACAATACAAATTTCCAATCCAACCTAGGGCTCCAATCCCATCTAAATCATCAAAATCATATTTTATCTCTATCATCAAGAAACATCAAGATTTATCAAGAATCATTACATAAATATCAAGAACCTCTTTTTAACATCAAGATCACACATAAAATCATCACAACAATTATCAAGATCATATCACAATTATCATAGAAGGTTTCACCAAGACACAAGTATAGAATAGGGAGCCAAAGAAGGGGATTATAGCAAGGAAAATAGGTTTTGTTGAGACATGGGTTACCTCTTAGCCTTAATTAATTTCCTTGGCTATGAAGGGTCTTTCTTTAAGATTTCTTCTGTGTGGTGAGAGTTTATTGTGGTGTGAGTTCTAGGTGCCTCTTATGTCCCTATTTATATACTTAAGATTCCTAATTAGGGTTTAAATGGTATGGGCTTGTAATTCTATTCCTTATAGGACTAAGGGGTTGGTTTTAGGGATAAGGGTCCATGGACTATGGTGGACCCCCTTTTAGCTAATTAATGGGTTTTAATTCCCTTTTTAGGGTGAGTAATTAATTAATTAATTTGGTTTAGGGGTCGTGACATGGGGTGTTACACGTATGATCTCACGTTTTTAGCTTTGTTGGAAGTGCTTTTATCTGCTTCAATCTTCATCCTTTTATAGCTGGTTTTGAGAATTTGTCCGTTGTAAAAAGACAATCTCAAATTTTAATTGTAGATCTCAAATTTGAATTCTTGTAGCCTTTGCAGAGGATCTGTAGCTTTCTCATAAAATCTTATTAAAAATAATATCTCTGACATTTGAAATATTTCAGTCGTTGCTTAGCTCTTGTCTATGTGTAGAGACTCTTAAAATATTTTTGATGTGGATCGCTCCTACTTCAATTTTGCCTTATAAAATTGTAAAGAACTTCCTTTTGAAACCTCAGCTCCTACTTCAATTTTGCCTTATAAAATTATAAAGAATGAGTTTTGAACCTGAGACCTTAGGGTTTATTTATCAAGCTTTAATTCATCCATCTCACCTATATGGATTATTTATTATTATAGCATTCTCTTTGATGTACTTCTTTCTTTCCACAGATGCTTGATCTCCAAGATAACTTCATACAATCTCGTTTGCTTCTCGTTTCTTCGTATGAGATTATCAGTATGAGTTCTTCTTTGAGTTGGGGCATGTGGGCTTATTTAAGTATACATATCATATGCATACATCTCCTTCTTCTTCTATATTTGTTAATTTTCCTTTCATGGTCTATGACACGCCTAGACTTAACAAATAAAATTGGGGATTCTAAAATATAATTTGGCATATCAAAATCTATTACAATATATTCCTAACAACATATTTATAATTTTCTTATGAAAATACTTTTATATATAAATAATCTTTCAAGCCCAAATAATATCTTATGTAAACCAAGATAATTTCTCAAAAGTTGAAGTTGCTCAAGTGAAATAGATTCTAATTATTAACTAAGGGATTAGGGGTTTAAATCGCACTTTAAACAATTTTAATCAAGCGTATTCATCAAACTAAGGCTAAATAGAAAACTATAAGCCATGGGATTTGATCCCAAGCTCTCTCACATAATCTTTGGTCCTTTAACTAGTGAACCACAACAAACCTTAGTGACAAAACTCGCCTAGTTCCTTTACTAAGGTCCGTGGGTCATAGAGGTTGTCACGGAACTATTCCTAGTTCCGTGACTTGCTCTCTGGTGCACTCTACCTTCTCGACAACAACACAACAGACACTCTAAAAACTCTACAGAAGAAACATCAAATTGCATCAAAACCACATCATATAAACATTTAAACTCCAAACACTTCAACAATTTTAAGCATCAAACATCAACATTTAACTGTATACAAAAATCCATAGATTTTATGGGTGAAAAAGCTAAGTTTTATGTTTCCATGGGTTATACCTCAAGCTTCAGCCTCAAGAATCCTTCCATCTCCAACCTCAAGCTAGGTCTTCTTCTTTACCATCTCCATTTCTCAAGCAACAACCAACACAATACCCAAAAACACATCTAAGCTTAGATAATCTATCTCAAAGACAAGCTAAGAGAAATAGAAAAGGGAGGAAGAAGAGAGAAGCTTACCCAAACTTGAATCTCAAGTTTTGAACCTAGACTTTGCTAGAAGAAGCTCTAAAATGAAGAAGATATGATGGAGAGGGAGAGACGCACGAGAGAAAGATGATGGATGAGTGCTGCTGAATTTCTAATGAGTGAATAGTGGAACAAGGGAAAATGCTTTCTTTTATAGTTATGGTTTTGGGGGTAGTATTGTAAAATAAAATTGTAGGGTTCACCTTGCATCATGAACCATAGTCTAAAAAGACGATTTTTGAATAACTTGGGGTCAAAAATAGATTTTATAAAAGATAGTTCTAATTAAAACACTTGGTTCAAGTTTCACAAGTTCCTTTCCGGTTTCACTCAGATTGACTTTTGGATCGAAAACTTGGTACGCAATGTACCTGAAAATCTAGGATTTTAAATTTAAAATAAGTCCCGGTGTTGAATTTACTTAAAAGTGGCTGAAAATAATTTATTCAACACCGATTTCATCGCAAAAAATTTTACGGAGTGAAAAAATGGCTATTTCGGAATTTCTTAAAACCGAATTTGTAAAATTAAATTTTGGGTTGTCACAACCCATGATAGGGGTAAATAAGTAATAAGCTAAGGTACGCTGACTGCATACTTTATGAAGATCGGTTCACGGCATTAGGGGGAGATATGAACCCAAATTTAATAGAATGCTGAGAAACTTCATAGAATGTAAAGATCTTCACTATTTAAATCCACGTAATTGTTAGACTGAACTGGAAGTTCAGAAGATAATCTATTTGCGAAAATTAGCAAATAATCTGCCAAATATATCTATTGATCATATTGATCATAAAAAGAGTGACTAGGTCCCATATACATTCCCCAAACTTGGACCAAATATATCTACCGGTACTCCTTGACACTTGATAGGAATATTTTTGTAATAAAAGTTTTGATGAGCCAAATGTACTTTAGATCCCCTTAGATTTTAGGTCTTTAGTACAAGCATCATAATACAAAATATCGAGTCAAAGGAAATCTACCATATGAAGAACAAAATTAATTTGGAAAATAAATTTTTGTCCTACAAGTATTCATCCGAGAAAGAAGCATAAAGGAATGGCGTTGCAACAAATGACTGGATGAGCCTAACGGTGAAATGGTAGAAGTCCTTACATAAAACAATTATATCCAAGATTGATTCCCCCCAAGGACTTACTTTTTACAAGTCAAGAATTCGGACAAGCACAATGTTCTTAAGGAGCACGATGCACCCAAGGAGCATGATGTCTGAGAGGAGCACAATGTTCATATGGAGCACGATGTGTCCAAACAAGCACAATGTGACATAATCAGAAAAGCACAATGTTCAAGTCAAACAAGCAAGATGTGCCAAAGTCAAACAAGCACAATGTGTCTTCTGGAAAGCAAAAAGTGGCAAAGAAGCAAGATGATAAGAAAATGGATAAAGTGGCAAAGAAGCAAGATGATAAGAAAATGGATAAATTCGAAGGAATTTATTTTGAATCTACCCACATGCCACAAGAGTCCAAAATTGCCTAAAGATATGATCAGAACGGGAGAAATATTTATGAAGACATGAATATAAAAACTTATCCTAGAAATAAATTCTATCAGAAGGATTTATTTCAAAGATACGTTGGAAATTCAAAAAATTACAAAACTAATAATATTTTAGAAACAACTTGAAAATCAAGTTGAGATAAAATATTAACTTGTCAGGCAAGTTGACAATCAAATCATATTGAAGACCTACCATTGTCAACAATATCAGGCTATGAAGATTCAAAATTCAAATATCAAATTATCCCACTCCGACAGATATATTTGGTTATCTATAAAAAAGCCATGAAGACTTGAAGAAAGCAATAGAGGTGAATACAA
This sequence comes from Ipomoea nil, assembly GCF_001879475.1. Classification (NCBI taxonomy): domain Eukaryota; kingdom Viridiplantae; phylum Streptophyta; class Magnoliopsida; order Solanales; family Convolvulaceae; genus Ipomoea; species Ipomoea nil. Next base: position 107,438 of record NW_017617859.1, on the reverse strand, counting down.
AAAGAAGACGTGAATACACACGAGATAAACAAGTGCAAGTGCTCAAATATTCTTTAGAGACTTAGTCTGAATAGTCTCAAAAATAGTTGGAGAGAGATACAATTACCTTTGAATTTGTAATTGTTAGAAGAGTATAGCTGTGTGAAAAATACTCTAGTGAGTGTAGCTGTGTGCAATACACTCGTGATTGCTAAGTTTAGCTGTGTGCAAAACACTTAGTTGGTGTTGAGTATAGCTGTGTGCGAAATACTCGTAGTTGAGTGTAGCTGTGTGCGACACACTCGGAGTTGGGTGTAGTTGTGTGCAAGACATCCAGAAGAAGTGCTTGTGTAGCACTTATTCACTATTGTAACTGTGTGTGGAAAATAGTGAATTACTCCTAGAAGTGAATGGAGTAAAGTGGACTAGGAAGATTACGCCACTTCCGAACCACTATAAAAAGCCTCTCTCATTTACATAACGCACTTACATAATTCGCTCTATCTATCTATCTTATCCGACTAACCCGTTTACTATTCACAGTCTATCTTAATCTTTCGGGTTTAGCATGTTTTCACGTATGCATGTAACTCAAACTTTCCATGCTTAACATTTGAATTATTCTAAGCAAGTTTGACGTGTTGCATGTAACATTTATCATACGATCGACGTGACACGAAATCTTATCTATAGTCTTGAATATTATTGTTAAATATTGAGTGAACCATCTCCTTTAAATATTCAAGATATTCATGTCATCCTTACACCTCATCTGAGCATTAATTCCACACGTTCATGTGATTCAAATTATTTTTTGGGCATAACTCTTTGCACTTATTTATTCCGCTGTGCATTTCAATTTAATTACTTCTCTATTTACTTGTTACTTAGAGTTGAAATTACCAAAGAGTTATTTATTGTGAAAAAGTTTAAAAGTCTATTCACCTCCCCCCCCTAGACTTTTACCACCCTATCGGGACCAACAATTGGTACCAGAGTGGTTGTCTATTTGAATCAACTTTGACTGCTAGACAGATCTCGAAAAATCAAAGATGATGAAAAGAGATATGACTCTTGCCCAAAATCTATTGTTTTCCTTAGAAAAATTTGATGATTGGAAAATTCGAATGCAGGTACATTTATATGCATTACATGATGAAATGTGGGAGGTAATCACCAGTGGTCCTATTGAAATTTTGCAAGTCAAAACTTCATCCGCACAAACAAGTGAGACTCCGCAATACATTCCAAAACCAAAAGTGGAATGGTCTTGAGAAGATAGAACTAGAAATAACTTGGACAATATTGCCAAGGATATTTTGTTTAAGCCTATCGATGACACGATATTCCCAAAAGTTCGAAAATGCCAATCCGTGAAAGAAGTTTGGGAAACGCTCATTCAAATTGGTGAAGGAGACGAGCAAGAAAAGGATAATAATCTCACCATAGCATTAAAGAAATTTGAGGATTTCAAAATGCTAAACGGCGAGAATATTACCGATCGTGGAAACAAGATTTGCTAAAATCTTAGGAGAAATTAATGATCTTGGAAAAGATATTAATCAAAAGGAAATTTCACTCAAAATTCTACGTGGTCTACCATCTACATGGGACATGAAGGTCACGGCCATGAGAGATCATAGGGATCTAAAAACCCTATCAACCGATAAGCTATTTAGTGATCTAAAAGCTTATGAATTTGAGATGAAATCAAGAATAGAGGAAGATCATGAAGAGAAGAACAACGCACTCGTAGCCGAGCAACCATCAACTTCAAGGTCAGTACAAAATGTTGAATTATTACCTAATGATCAATTTGCTCTCTTTGTCAAGAAATTTAGGAAATTCATGAAGAGAAGCAACTACAAGAAAAATCCACAAGGAAAATCATGGAATGCAACAAAGAATTCGAAGAAAGAAATGGTTGAGGAAGATTCAAATTTGTGTTACAATTGTAGAAAGCCTGGACATTTTGCAGTAAGTTGTCCACATCCCAAGGTAAGTAAAAGTCAATACACAAATACTTCTAACTCTCAACAGGAAGAATTCAAGACCAAAGATAAAAGGTTCACAAAGGAAAGAAGAAAAACACTTATTAGTGACCCACTTGAAACAAGTGAGTCAGAAGAATCTTCAAGTGATGAAAGTGACACCTCAAAAGATGACAATGCAATGTTTTGCATGAGTATCTCCAACAACTCATCCTACGAGGACATGTGTCTTATGGCAAAAGAAAATGAAGAAAATGAGGTAACATCTAATTCTTATGACTCTGTAAATTCTTCGTTCTCTAGAGAGTCCTTCTTTCACTTAATGAAAGACTGTCAAACTGTAATGGACACTCACTCTCAACTCAAAGAGCGTAATAATCTTTCGATTCTTGAAAAAAGATGAATTAAATGAAACATTACAAAATGCTCTACTTGAAGTGAAAGACTTGAAAGATAAAATTGTTTGTTTTCAAGAAGAGTGTAAATCAAGGGAAGTGAGAGAACACAACCTTAGAGAGGTTATAGCAACATTTACACATTCATCCAAAATAATGGACAAAATGGTAAATATGCAAAAACCCTCAAGTGATAAAATCGGACTTGGCTATGATCCATCGTGTTCTCAAGCCTCAAAGAAATTGACCAATTCTACTACTACTTTAAATAATAAAGTCCAAGTAGTAAAATTTGTAAAAGTTCAAGAAAGCACTGTGAGACAAGAATTAGTTATCAAACTAATGTCAAATTTAATGCTGTTAGGCCGAAGCCTCAAAGAAACAATATTTCACCTAAGCAGTATGTAAAAAAGCAAAAGCTTGTTCCTAAATGGAAACACACCAATGAGTCTAGTGCACAAAGCCCTCATAGGAAAATGGGAAGTAATCCGAGGATTGGGGCAGGGAGACTATATCCCTCTGAACAAGATTGGTTTGATTATATTAAACCATGGACTAAGTCCAAATTTAACGCCTACCATAGACTCAAACAATCTACTTCCCAAGTGCCAAAAAATCGAGTCAATTTTCAAAAACCGGCACCAAAAATGTCTTCAAAAATTAGTTATGATTATAATGTGTTTAATGGTTACCAATTACCTAAACTTAGATCAGTGAGTACAAGGTGGATTTGGGTACCAAAAATGACTAACACCCAACGACCCAAATCATGTTGGGTACCTAAAAATGTGTAATTTATTTGCAGGAAATTTGGTACTTCGATAGTGGATATTCTAGACACATGACTGGAAATAAATCTAGTCTTGTGGGCTTTAAAAATATCGAAGGACCAAAAGTCGTATTCGGTGGAAATGAACGATACGACATAACCAAAGGAATTGGTACAATATTTCGCAATGGTTTAAGAATTGAAGATGTATCCTTTGTTGAAGGTCTAAAATTCAACTTGTTAAGTACAAGTCAATTTTGTGACAAAGGATATCTAGTAGAATTCTTCAAAGACAAATGTCAAGTGAAGAATAATTCCTCAGGAGAAGTTGTGCTCGAAGGAAAAAGGAAGAAAAATATGTACGTGGTTGATTGGAACACGACAAAAGATTCAGTATGTCTACTAGCAAACAACGCACACGCAACAAGTTGGGAATGGCACAGAAAGTTGAATCATCTAAACTTCAAGACTATCAACAAGCTAGCAAGAAACAAACTCGTTGAAGGTCTACCCGATATTGTTTACAAGAAAGATCAAATATGTAATGCTTGCCAAAGAGGAAAGCATATCAAGTCATCATTCAAATCCAAAGCTCAAGAATCTTCAACAAGACCGCTAAGTCTACTACACATAGATCTATTTGGTCCAGTAGACCCAGTAAGTCTAAGTGGTAAGAAATATACACTAGTTGTTGTTGATGATTTTTCCAGGTACACATGGACGATATTTCTCAAGAAGAAAAATGAAGTGGAGCAAAAGTTGCCAGAACTACTTAAGCTACTACAAAACGAGAAAGACTTGAAGATTGCAAAAATCCGAACTGATCGTGGAACTGAGTTCGTAAATCAAGTGATCCAAGCCTACTGCAATTCTCAAGGAATTCTACATCAATTATCTGCCGCACGTACACCACAACAAAATGGTGTAGCCGAAAGAAGAAATAGAATGCTAAAAGAAGTCGCATGTGTGATGATTACGTCAGTCGAGCTACCTAAAAGATATTGGGCTGAAGCAATCAACACCGCATGTTATACGCAAAATCGAAGCTTGATACACAAGTCTTACAATAAGACTCCGTACAAATTATGGAAAGGGAGAAAACCTAAACTTAATTGTTTCCATACTTTTGGTATCAAATGTTTTATTCTTAATAATGGTAAAACATATCTAAAGACTTTTGATGAGCGTGCAGATGAAGGAATATTTTTGGGATATTCATCTACCAGTAAAGCCTTCAGGGTATTGAACAAAAAATCAATGGTGGTAGAAGAATCAATCCATGTTACATTTGATGAAGTCCACAAGAAGGAAACCCAGAGCAACAAAAATGATCAGAAAAGTTGTCAAGTTGAAAAATCATTTAATGATACTGGCATATCTTTTAAAGATCATATTGTGCAAGGAATAGAGCAATTAGACATTGATTGCAATAGTGAAGGACACGTGGAAGCAAATGAAGATCTACATGCGGGAAATCAAAATTCTCAAGCAGAAGCACAAGTTGGAGAACAATCTGATGAGCAAAATGTGTCTACCTCCAACTTACCTACTGAGCAAGGGAACGTGGAAAATTCATGCAATCCACAACCTGACTTGAGATGGCTCAAAAATCACCCTCCAGAGCTAGTAATTGGAGATCCACGAGAAAGAGTAAAAACAAGGTCCTCAAATATAGATGCTTTATTTTCTTGTTTTCTTTCTCAGGTGGAGCCCACAAGCATTGAAGAAGCTCTAAGTGATCCAGACTAGATTAATGCAATGCAAGAAGAGCTTGATCAATTTAAAATAAATGACGTATGGAAATTAGTTCCAAGACCCGAAAATTACAATGTAATTGGAACCAAATGGGTCTTCCGGAACAAAACCAATGAAGAAGGAATTGTTGTTCGAAATAAAGCAAGATTAGTGGCAAAAGGATATTCACAAGAAGAAGGAATAGACTTCGATGAAACATTTGCACCCGTTTGCAAGACTAGAAGCCATCATAATATTTCTAGCATATGCCGCATACAAGAATTTCACGGTCTACCAAATGGATGTGAAAAGTGCATTTCTAAATGGCTTACTTGAAGAAGAAGTCTACATCGAACAACCACCCGGTTTCGAGGTAAAAGGTGATATTAATAAGGTCTACAAATTAAAAAAAAAGGAGTTATACGATTTAAAACAAGCACCGAGAGCTTGGTATGACACCTTATCAACGTTCCTAATTAACTGTGGTTTCACAAAAGGCCTTGTTGATAAAACCTTGTTTAGAATTCAAGAAAATGATCACATTTTATTGGTACAAATTTATGTTGATGATATAATTTTTGGAAGTACTAATAAAACTTTATGTGAGAAATTTTCCAAGCTAATGCAGAATAAGTTTGAGATGAGCATGACGGGAGAGTTGAATTACTTTCTTGGTCTACAAGTAAAGCAACTCAACATAGGAATATTCATCAATCAGGCCAAATACACAAAAGATCTTATAAAGAAATTTGGTCAAGATGGAAAATCCTCAATCAAGATCCCGATGAGAACATCTTTATGATTGGATAAAGGTGATGAAGGCAAGGACGTTGACGAAACAAAATATCGAGGAATGATTGGATCATTACTATACCTCACCGCAAGTCGACCAGATATATCTTATTCAGTGGGAGTATGTGCTAGGTTCCAATCAAAGCCAAAAGAAAGTCATTTTCTTGCCACCAAGAAAATCATTAGATACCTAAAAGGAACAGTCAATGTGGGATTATGGTATCCCAAAGAAGGTAATTTTACACTATCTGGTGTCTTAGATGCAGATTTTGCAGGATGTAAAATTGATCGAAAAAGTACCTCAATGACATGCCAGTTCTTAGGGGGAAGATTGGCATCATGGTTTAGCAAAAAGCAAAATTCCATAGCTACAAGCACATCCGAAGCTGAATATATAGCTGCTGGGAGTTGTTGTGCACAAATTCTTTGGATGAAACAACAACTGAGAGATTATGGCGTGAATTGTGAAAATGTCAACATATTGTGTGACAATACAAGTGCTATAGCCATAACACACAATCATGTGTTACATTCAAGAACAAAACACATTGATGTGAGACATCATTTTATCTGGGATCATGTTGAAAAGAAGGAACTGACAATAGAATACATCCCGACCGAAAATCAAACAGCTGATATTCTCACAAAGCCTCTGTGTGAATCAAGATTTTCGAAATTGAGACACGAGATGGGCATGATTCTCACACCCCGTGTTACGACTTTCAATCCCGGATTAATTATTTAATTAATCCCATTAATAATAATTAAATATGATTTAATTTGGGTAGGTTTCCCTTTAAATAATTAATAAGGTCCACCATGAATCGTGGACCATTGCCTAAACTAGAGTTTTAAGCCTATTAGGAATAAAGAAAGTAAACCTTTTACTAGTCAGATTCTAATTAGGAATCCTAGACCTATTCATCTATTAGGAATAAAGGAAGTAGGCCTTTTACTATTCAGATTATGATTAGGATTCTCTTTAATTAATTAATATGGTCCACTATGGACCATGGACCGTTATCCCTAAAACAAGTCCTTAGTCCTATAAGGAATAGAATTAGCAAGCCCATAGTATTTAGACCCCAATTAGGACTCTTAGGAATATATATATATATATATATATATATATATATATATATATATATATATATATATATATATATATATATATATATATATATATATATATATATATATATATATATATATATATATATATATATAGGGTCATAGGAGGCACCTAGATCTTACACCACAATAATCTCTCACCACACAAGAAGTTCCAAAAATCCCCTTAGGAGAAATCAAGAAAGAAGAAAGCTTAAAGAAAGACCCTTCATAGCCAAGGAAATTAATTAAGGCTAAGAGGTAACCTATGTCTCAACAAAACCTATTTTCTTCGCTATAATCTCCTTCCTTGGTCTCCCTCTATATTCTTGCGTCTTGATGAATTCCTCTATGACGATTATGTTATGATCTTGATAATTGATAAGATGATTTATGTGCTTTCTTGATAATCTTGATGATCTTGATGTTGAAAAGAAGTTCTTGATTTGATGTGATGATTCTTGACGAATCTTGATAGTTCTTGATGTTAAAGATAAATTATGATTTGGATGATTTGGGGGGATTAGAGCCCTAGGACGGGTTGGGAATTTGTGTTATAATGTTCTTGACATACATTGGGTGGGAATTCGCATGTTCGGGTGTTGTTTATGTTTAGAAGTCGCAATAGGATGAGTTATACGTGATTCTTGCTTTTAATCCATTAATTGACTACGTGGTGTCGTTTTTTGCGTTTAAAAGTGTCTAAGCATGGTTTCGGGTTCCACAAAGGATCCCGAGGCGAATTTGTGATAAATGAGTCAATGGGGGGTAGGTGGGTGTAGGGGTACCCGCCACCTACCCGCTGCCCGAAGATCACCGCTGGGCAGTGATCTCAGGCGGGCAGCCGGCGGCTAATCCCTGACCCACCGGCTACCCGCTGGTCCGTACCCCACCCCGGGTCCCCGGCTTCCCCGTTTGATGCTCCCCATTCCCCGTGGTGTCCCAACGAACCCCGTTCGTCGTGCTTGAGTCTAGTTTGATGTTTCGGGTTCCATTCGTAGGCTAGATGAGTCTTAGGGATTGCATGCTAGTTGAATGGGTAACCCGTTGACCTAGGTGGAAGTTGTATGAACCCTTAGGACTATTCATAGCATGTGAATGATCACACGTCAGTTTATTTATATGTTTTTCCCCTCCCGATATGCTATTACGTGCTCCTATGTGTTATGTGTTGAATGATCCCCCATTTTGGTTATAGGCCAATTGGGTGGTTCCCGGACTAAGGTTCGGAAGTCGGCTAAAAGCCGAATGGATTGTTCCTGGACTAAGGTTCGGAAGTCGGTTGAAGACCGAATGGATTGTTCCCGGACTAAAGGTTCGGAAGTGGCTGAAGGCCAAATGGATTGTTCCTGAGCTAAGGCTCAGAAGTGGCTAAGGCCAAATTGATTCACTTCTTGGACTACAGGTCCAAATATGGGCCTCGGTGCTATGACCCACCGGACCTGAACGCGTCAGGACGGTGTGTAGGGCCAATAAGCCAAGGAAGGCTGTAGACCACCGACCTGAGTAATCAGGCGGTGTGTAGGGCTACGGCTGGCTGCGATCCATCGAATGATGGGACAGCGGTGTGTAGGGCCATAGTCTCCGAGGATCTTCTCCCACCGACTGACTATAGCTCAGCGGTAAGCCGGGCTTGATCCGCTATGGTCCACCGATTGTGCGCATCGACGGTGTGTAGGGTCGTAAGTCCCCCCTGGTAAAGGGGATCGCGGTCCACCTACTGTGTGCATCAGCGGTGTGTCGGATCGTGATCCGATGTTGAGTTCGTCAGCGGTTCTCAAAGGGTTGGTTGCGATCAACTCCCCTCAAACCGCGGTACTGAGGTAGGGTGCTGCGGGGCCATGTTAATGCTATAAGCATTAACCCTCATGTTCGGGGCATGCGATTGGTCCCGTAGCGCCATCAACAATTATGTGATGTGAATGATGATTGAATGATGATGTGTTTTGGAATTGAAAAGCGTTCTGTGACTCTAGATGCGTATTCCTTATGATGTTATCTCTACTTAACTGTTTATTATTGTTTGATGTGCGTGTCCCTATTTGCTGAGTCTATTCCCGGTTTTAAAACTAGTGTCTCTTAAGTATCTATCTTCTTGCTTCAAAATGATTTTCGTATATCTATATATATCTATCTATAATGTATTTCAACGAATTGGAGGGGGTTACCGGCATCATTCGCTGAACAGATATATTTGGCTTTCAGGCACAGCTGATTAGTTCCCAGAGCGCGCTAGAAGAGCTTGGAGTAGATAGATAGTTTTCCTTTTTGGTCGGCGTGCCTCAATGATGTATCGAGGATAATTAGTTAGTTTAGCCTGTGCATCTGAGTTCTCCAGCTCAGATGTGGCATAGCACCCCGCACCCTTATGTTTAATAATACTCTATTTTGGGATTTAATGAGAATTTACCTTTATTATATAAGTTTTAAAAGTTTTAAAATTTCGGGGTGTTACAGTTGGTATCAGAGCCTAAGTTTGACCCTAGGATAAGACTCTTAAGACCAGACTTTAGGAATATAGGCTTGAACTCTAGGTACTTAGGAACATAGGACTCAGGAATCTTAGGACGCGCGGTGAGATTGTGAAACCTACACATAACCTCCCATCACTTTATCCCTCCCTAATTTAAAAGAACTCCCCCTACGCTTACCATGCCAATGTAAGGGTGCAGCACACTGACTCATCATTACAATAAATATTGGCCCTGAAAACCAGCAGCATGGCGCCAACAAGAAGTCAGTCAAGGACCCACGCTCCTCGAAGAATGGATCCGAACCTTCAAAAAAATCCTCGGGTTAGTGGAATACCCAGAGAAATGCCACGTAGAGATAGCCTCGTTCCACTTCAGACACGAGGCCGATCTTTGGTAAATCCACGAAGAACCCACTTATGGGCAACAACCAGGGGTTCAACTAGGAGTGCCTAGGAGCACGGCTACGAGAACGATTCCACCCCGCACCCGTAAGGACGACCATGTACGAGGAAATTCTCCACCTAAAGCAAAGGATGGCCACCGTCAGGGAATACCACAAACAATTCCTCCAGCCGGCTCGTTTCGCGCCTGAATTAGATCTTATAGAGACAACCAAGATAAAGAAGTCTGTGACAGATCACCAACTACGAAACTTAGAAGGCCCTAATTGTAAGCAAACCCCGAACCCCTAACGAAGCCTACACCAGTGCTGCCGACCTCTATCGAATCCAACTTCTACAAACGGGAAATTCAGGAACAAACCCGAAAGAAGAAGTAACAGAAGTGGGAGGCCATCTGTAAAGAGGACTGGGAACGCCAATTAAATGCAAGGAAGTAAAGTAGTACATAAACAACATCTTTTCTTGATCGTTAGCACGAATTGTCGAAAAGGGCTCGATATGACAAGAAGAGGCAACAGACGCGTGGAAAGTATCATGCAACTAGAGGTTCCCTGCAATAAAGGTCTTACCTTGGAACAAGGACCTGGATGGTTTTAAGGCACCGTGAGAAGTGCATGTGACACACAAAATCGCCAAAACCCCATGCGACGTCGAGGGCAGTCAACCAAATGCACTCCAAGAAAGAGAAATGCATCACCAAGCACTTGGTCACCAAAGGATTGAACAAAGAGCGAGCGACAAGCCGAACTCCAAGAAAAACCAAGAAGGCTTATCATTAATCAAGCAAGGAAAAGACAAATTTGGCTTATAACCAACTACCCGGTGAGGATGACGAGGTTGCTAATTGGAAACCGGACCCGACCTACTAAGCGGAAAGAACATACGAGAGTCTTGACTCATCTAGAACTCGTGCTTAAGGATCAATAACACTGTACGAGGGGTCATCCTATGTATTCGAATCCCTTTTATTGAGCACATGGGCATGAGGCTTGTCGGGACTTGAATCTGTGCATTCTTGGGATTTTTCCCGAAGGAATTCACTCTTCCTAGTCACCTTCCCGCGGGTCCCCAACGGGACCCTGATGGGACCCTAACGGGACCTTGGCGGAACCTTGACGGGGCCCTGACAGGAGCTTGGCAGGCGGACGACCGCCCACCTCGCGCCCACTGGTACAATGTGCTAATTTCTTAACTCCTCGTTTTATTGATTCATGGCGCACTTGTGTGCCTCGATTGATGAACACGAGTCTTGGGTAAGGAACCATGGGTTGCCCAAACATGGTGTCCTCGGTAAAAGACCTAGAAACGCGAGACACCGTCGGAAAAGCACAACCAATTGCATTACACGTGGAGTTGAAGTTGGACTCTACGATGCAACCAACTAGGGATGATTGGCGTGAAGGATTGTGCAAACTAAGGAGGCGAGTTGGGAACTCGTACTAAGGACTCACAAAGGCCTTAAAAGTTAAAATGGTAAGGATGGACCGGGACTCCTTCAAACCATGGATATTGTTCAAGCAAATCAAGAGAACTCCTTACAAGTTGTATGAAATCAAGAATGACGTAGTCCGTGGTGCTAGGCAAAAAGGTAAAAGAGCACATTTGTACCAAGGCCTCAAGGGTTATTAAGGACCCACAAGGAAATGAGATGACCCGTAAAGTCACCGAGTCATTCCGCAACGAGATTAGGTAACCAACTGCGCTTCAAGAAGAAAAAGAGCATGCAAGGGCACCTTCACCATTAAAAGTAACACAAAAGGGCACAACAAGCCGAACCTCGGGGAAGATATGAAGTCTTACTAAGAATTTCATTCACTAAAGAGGAGATGAAATTCAATAAGAAGAGAAAGTCAACCCAAAGTTTATGGACTCCCAAGAGACTTTGGGAAGAATTTGGGAAGTGCGCCCTAAAAGATTGGCTTGGTTGACCAAACTTGGCCAAGACCTTGGACGCATTAAAGAAGTAAGTGTTAAAGCATCGCGGGAGATTCCCTCAAGATAGAAAAGAAGGATGAAACTTAAGCTTGGGAAGCAAGGTCCGACAAGGATCTTAAAGTAAAGAAAGTGCCAACACCACAGGAGAAGGATCATTAGTTCATCAATAAGTCGCGATCAAAGCATCAAACCAGAATAGTCAGTTGAATCAAGAACCCTTAACCCATCCTAGCTGAATCCCTTTCCCTCCCTTGGACAACCGAGCCCCTCCTTATTGCAAAACCCTTTCTACCCTTCAAACCCCATTCTTGATTCCCTATTTTAACGATTCCACACAAGGTAGCAACCTCACCTCCTAAAGTTGCAAACCTTGAAAAATTTGATCCTAATTCCTAAATTCACTTTGTCCTCAAGTTTGAAACCCACTCTCTTAATCCATTTAACCCAATCATTCCCAAAAACCCAGTACACATAGATATACAATTATATATTCTCCCCATAGAATACATTCTCTCTATATGACCACCGTACTACTTTTGACTCGTTATCCCTGTAATGATTTCTAAGCTTCGGGGACGAAGCTTCTCGTAAGGGGGGGAGTGTGTAACACCACGTGTTACGACCTTCAATCCCAGATTAATTATTTAATTAATCCCGTTAATAATAATTAAATATAATTTAATTTGGGTAGGTTTCCCTTTAAATAATTAATAAGGTCCACCATGAATCGTGGACCTACCATTGCCTAAACTAGAGTTTTAAGCCTATTAGGAATAAAGAAAGTAAACATTTTACTAGTCAGATTCTAATTAGGAATCCTAGAAATATTCATCTATTAGGAATAAAGGAAGTAGGCCTTTTACTATTCAGATTATGATTAGGATTCTCATTAATTAATTAATATGGTCTACTATTGACCATGGACCCTTATCCCTAAAACAAGTCCTTAGTCCTATAAGGAATAGAATTAGCAAGCCCATAGTATTTAGACCCCAATTAGGACTCTTAGGAATATATATATATATATATATATATATATATATATATATATATATATATATATATATATATATATATAAGGTCATAGGAGGCACCTAGATCTTACACCACAATAATCTCTCACCACACAAGAAGTTCCAAGAATCCCCTTAGGAGAAATCAAGAAAGAAGAAAGCTTAAAGAAAGACCCTTCATAGCCAAGGAAATTAATTAAGGCTAAGAGGTAACCCATGTCTCAACAAAACCTATTTTCTTCGCTATAATCTCCTTCCTTGGCCTCCCTCTATATTCTTGCGTCTTGATGAATTCCTCTATGATGATTATGTTATGATCTTGATAATTGATAAGATCATTTATGTGCTTTCTTGATAATCTTGATGATCTTGATGTTGAAAAGAAGTTCTTGATTTGATGTGATGATTCTTGACGAATCTTGATGTTAAAAATAAATTATGATTTGGATGATTTGGGAGGGGGGGGGGTTTAGAGCCCTAGGACGGGTTGGGAATTTGTGTTATAATGTTCTTGACATACATTGGGTGGGAATTCGCATATTCGGGTGTTGTTTATGTTTAGAAGTCTCAATAGGATGAGTTATACGTGATTCTTGCTTTTGATCCATTAATTGACTACGTGGTGTCGTTATTTGAGTTTAAAAGTGTCTAAGCATGGTTTCGAGTTCCACAAAGGATCCCGAGGCGAATTTTTGATAAATGAGTCGGTGGGGGTAGGGGTACCCGCCACCTACCCGCTGCCCGAAGATCACCGCAGGGCAGCGGGCAGGCGTCCGGCCGCCGGCAACTCGCTGCCGGGCAGTGATCTCCGGCGGGCATCCGGCGGGTGATCCCTCACCCACCGGCTACCCGCTGGTCCGTACCCCACCCCGGGTTCCCAGCTTCCCCGTTTGATGCTCCCCATTCCCCGTGGTGTCCCAACGGACCCCGTTTGTCGTGCTTGAGTCTAGTTTGATGTTTCGAGTTCCATTCGTAGGCTAGATGAGTCTTAGGGATTGCATGCTAGTTGAATGGGTAACCCGTTGACCTAGGTGGAAGTTGTATGAACCCTTACGACTATTCGTAGTATGTGAATGGTCACACGTCTATTTATTTATATGTCTTTCCCCTCCCGATATGCTATTACGTGCTCCTATGTGTTATGTGTTGAATGATTCCCCATTTTGGTTATAGGCCAATTGGGTGGTTCCCGGACTAAGGTTCGGAAGTTGGCTGAAAGCCGAATGGATTGTTCCCGGACTAAGGTTCGGAAGTCGGTTGAAGACCGAATGGATTGTTCCCGGACTAAAGGTTCGGAAGTGGCTAAAAGCCAAATGGATTATTCCTGAGCTAAGGCTCAGAAGTGGCTAAGGCCAAATTGATTCACTTCTTGGACTACAGGTCCAAATATGGGCCTCGGTGCTATGACTGTAACACCCCGTGTTACGATCCCTAAAAATCAATTAAATCATTTAATCAATTACCCAAAAGAAAGAATTAAATCACAATAATTAATTAGGAAAGGCCCACCATAGTCCACGGGCCCTTATCCCTAAACCCAATCCTCAGTCCCAAAAGGAATAGATTTAGCAAGCCTATAATATTAGTTCCTAATTAGGACTCCTAAATATATAAATAGGGGACTTAAGAGGCACCTAGAACCCCCCCACCACAGTAACGTCTCACCACCCAAAGAGCTCCAAGAATTCCCTTAGAAGAAATCAAGAAAGCAAGAAAGCTTAAAGAAAGACCCTTCATAGGCAAGGAATTAATTAAGGCTAAGAGGTAACCCATGTCTCAACAAAACCTATTTTCATAGGTATGTTTCCCCTCTTAGGATTTCTCCCATATTCTTGTGCAATTGGTGATTCGTTATAATGATCTTGACAATTGGTGTTATAATTCCATGGGTGATCTTGATAGGTTCTTGATGATTAAATGGTGTTCTTGATGTTCTTGATGATTATGTGATGTTCTTGATGATTATATGATGTTCTTGATGCTTATGTGCCTTTCCCACCGAATCTCGATATTAAAAGATGAATCGCGTTCTTGTTGATTTAAAAGTGATTAGAACCCTAGGTTGTATTGTGGAATTCGTATGGTATTGTTCTTGATATGTTGGGTGGGAATTCGCATGGTTTGGGGATTGATTATGTTAGGAAAGCATGATAGGTTATGTGCCGTGTGTTTCTTGATTTCGATCCGTTAATTGTCTGCGTGTTGTAGTCGGTTGCATTTGAAAGTGTCTAAGCATGGTTTCGGGTTCCACAAAGGTTCCCGGGGCGTTTTCTGTGATGAAAAGAGTCAGTGGGGGGTAGGTGGGGGTAGGGAACCCGCCACCTACCCGCGGCCAAGGAGGGCAGCTCCGGCAGCGGGCAGCTGGCGGGTAGGCAGCTGCCCGCCGGGCACCCGCTGCCCGGAACAGTAACACCGGCGGGCAGCCGGCAGGTGAACCCCCACCCACCAACTACCCGCTAGAAATTCCCACACTTTGGGATCCCGGCTTCCCCGTTTGATGTTCCCCCGACGCCCATGGCGTCCCAACGGACCCCTCCTATCGTGCCTATGTCTAGTTTGATGTTCGGGTACCGTTCGTAGGTCGAATGAGTCTTGTATATTGCATACTAGTTGAATTGGTATCCCGTTGACCTAGGTATAAGAAGTATGAACCCCTTAGGAGTATTCTTAGTTGTGGGTGACCAAGCATAGGTTTCGTTATACGTTTTCCCCTTCCCAATGTGTTAATGTGGGTTGCATGTGCTTGCTATGTGTTATGTGTGCATGTTACCCCGAATTGGTTGAGATCAATCGGGCTATACGGGCAGTCGGATGGGCTGAGAACCATACCGGCTGTTAACCAGGCCGGTAGAGACCGGTCAGGTATATAAATATTATATAGGACTAAGGTCCACTATACGGGCAGTTGAATGGGTTGAGAACCATCCCAACTGTTAACCAGGCTGGTAGAGACCGGTCAGGTATATAAATATATATAGGACAAAGGTCCACTATACGGGCAGTTGAATGGGTTGAGAACCATCCCAACTGTTAACCAGGCTGGTAAAGACCGGTCAGGTATATATAAATATTATATAGAGCTGCGGCTCATCGGTCGGTTGCGATCGATCCCTCCGTAGTGTGAGACGGGGCAGGGTGCTGCGGGACCGTGTCAGAGCTATATGCGCTGACCCTTATGTATGGGCATGCGATTGGTCCTGTGGCGCCAACAAAGTGTGCTATATGATGAGATAAGAAGGGTTGATGTTGTGACTGTTATAGGGCACTTGCTAGTAATGCTTAATTGTGATTATTGGTTGTGCTTATCTATGACCGTTTCCTGTGTGAGAATTGTATATGCTTGGTTATGACTATAGACGGTGTGTACCCCTATTTGTCGAGTCGGTTCCCTGATTTCAAAGCTAGAGTCTCGTAGGATATATCTTCATGCTTCGAAATGACTTTTCGTATATCTATGTATATATATATATATATATATATATATATATATATATATATATATATATATATATATATATATATATATGTATTGTATTTCAACGCGTTGGAGTGGGTTACCAGCATCTTTCGCTGAACAGATATATTTGGCTTTCAGGCACAGAAGAGTAAGTCACTGGAGCGCGCTAGAATTTGGAGCGTAGAAGTAGATAGTTTCTCTTTCGGCCTGCGTGCCATGTTTATGCGTTACATTATTGAGGATATTAATAGTTAGCCTGTGCACCTGAGTTCTCTAGCTCAGGTGTGGCACAGCACCCCGTACTATTGTATTATGTTTTGGGATTTAATGAGATTTCACCTTTGTTTTATAAGTTTTAAAATGTTTCGAAATTTCGGGGTGTTACAGTTGGTATCAGAGCCTAATATTGACCCTAGAATAAGACTCTTAAGACCAGACTTTATAGGACATTAAGCTCAAACTCTAGGTACTTAGGAACATAAGATTTGGGAATCCTAGGACGCGCGGTGAGATTGTGAAACCTACACATAACCCACTCACTTACTCCCTCTCTAAAAAGAAACTCCCCCCTTCACTTATTGCATCCAGGTAAGGATACAAAATAACATCGACTTATGAACACCAGGATGGCACCGAAAAGGGGACAGACAGGAACACCGAAACTCCCCACTCAGGAATTCTTGACACAGAATCTGCAACGCCTGGCCCAAATTGCCCAGGCACTGAGGACTACCATTCCCCAACCCTTACCAACAAACGAGAACTTGGAAATCCACCACCAAGTCTCGGCACATCAACCACCCACCTCAGGGAACGAAGACCCCACAACCCTCGAGGAATGGATAGGGACTTTCGACAAGATATTCAGGACAACCAAATGCCCCGAGGACCACCAAGTAAGAATAGCCTCCTTCTACTTCAAGCACGAGGCCGATACCTGGTGGGACCACGAGGGACCCACATGTAAACATAACCATGGATTCAATTGGGAATCCCTAAAGACATGACTACGAGAACGATTCTATCCCAATCATCTAAGAGCCACCATATACGAAGAATTCCTCCACCTAAGACAAGGTGCAACCTCGATCATGGAATACTACCAACAATTCCACCGACTGGCTCGCCTCATCCCCGAGCTAGTACCCACCGAGAGGATCAGGATCGAAAAGTTCATAACAGGCCTTGACCCCGAATATCAAAAAGCCCTGGCTACACAAGAGCTAGGAACCCTCGGGAGGCCTATGCCAAGGCATCCCAACTACAACAAGTGCCAAACCAACCCCGGGAGACACACCTGGGGTACAAAAGGAAATCTGAAGGAAATCACATGAACTCCACCCGCAGGCCTAAAAACCCCAGGGCCGCCTCACCTCAACAGGTCACAGCACCAACCACTCAAGGAAGAATCCTTACTCTAAGCAAAGCCAGGATTGGAGATAGCAACATAGTCTCCGGAACCTTCCTGGTACACACCACCCCCGCCACTATACTATTTGACTCGGGGGCTACCAACTCATTTATAGCAACTGAGTTTGCCACTCAGCTCGACCTCAACGCCAGCACCAAGGTCCGACTTCAGGTCAAGGTGTCCTCCGGCGAGATCCTAAAATGCGATCGCATGTACGAAAATGTAATGATTACCATACAAGGGGTGGATTTTCCCAGAAACCTTATCCGATTCAAACTGGATGGAGTATAGGTGATTTTGGGCATGGATTGGCTAGGGAAATACCAAGCACAGATCCTATGCGGAGAACAAAATGTGGTCCTACAGGGACCAAACGGTAAGAAAGTGTCATACCGTGGGACCCACCGGGAAGCCGGGATCAAATTGGTAAACATGGTGAAAATGAAGAAATACCTAAACAAGGGAAGCGAGGCCTTCCTATGTACGGTCGAGGACCTCAACACCAAAATCCCCGAACCACAAACCATTCAAGTAGTAAACGAATTCACCGACGTCTTCCCGGACGAAATCCCCGGGGCACCCCCAGCGAGAGAAGTCGAGTTCACCATAGATCTCGTACCGGGCGCTGCCCCGATTGATAAACCACCCTACCGGTTGGCACCAAAAGAAATGAAGGAACTGAAAACGCAACTACAGGAATTGCTAGACAAGGGCTACATCCGCCCTAGCACCTCCCCGTGGGGAGCGCCAGTGTTGTTTGTTAAAAAGAAGGATGGAAGCATGCGCCTGTGCATCGACTACAGGGAACTTAACCAAGTCAAAATAAAGAATAAGTACCCCCTTCCCCGAATCGACGACTTATTCGACCAACTTAAAGGGGCAGGGGTATTTTCGAAAATCGATCTGAGATCCGGGTATCACCAAATACAAGTGGCCAAACCGGACATTCAGAAAATAGCTTTCCGGACACGTCACGGGCACTATGAACTCACAGTAATGCCCTTCGGACTCACCAACACACCTGCCATATTCATGGACCTCATGAACTGAGTATTCCGACCCCACTTGGATGACTTCATCATTGTATTCATCGACGACATCCTAGTCTAATCCCGAAACAAGGAAGAACATGAAAGACACCTCCGCATAACCCTGCAAACTCTAAGGAAGCACCAACTCTACGCCAAGTTCTCTAAATGCGAATTCGGGAAGGATAGTGTGGCCTTCCTGGGCCACGTGATAGCCAAGGAAGGAATTAAGGTAGACCCCGCCAAAATCCGTGCCGTTAAGGAATGGACCACACCGAGCTCACTCAAAGAAGTTCGAAGCATCCTAGGCTTGACAGGCTACTACAGAAGGTTTGTACCCGACTTTACCAGGATAGCCCAACCCCTCAACAAACTCATGAAAAAGGAAACCCCCTTCCGATGGGACAACGACTGCATCTCGGCTTTTCAAGAATTGAAGGATAAGCTAACCACGGCACCCGTACTCGTCATCCCCTCCAGGGAGGAAGGATTCGAGGTCTTCAGTGACGCATCCAAAAAGGGGCTGGGGTGCGTGCTAATGCAAAAAGGCCGAGTAATAGCCTACGCATCCAGGCAGCTCAAAACCCACGAAGAAAACTACCCCACCCACGACCTCGAACTAGCCGCTATCATGTTCGCGCTAAAAATTTGGAGGCATTACTTATATGGGGTGCAATGCAAGATTTACACGGACCATAAGAGCCTAAAATACATCTTCACCAAGAAGGACCTAAACATGAGACAACGAAGGTGGTTAGAACTCATAAAGGACTACGACCTGGACATCCAATACCATGAGGGAAGAGCTAACGTTGTGGCGGATGCCTTAAGCAGGAAGACTAACCACGCCCTCAACACCACCTGGATCTTACCGGACCAGCTGTACAGGGATTTCCAAAGACTGAATTTGAAAATAATAAAGCAAGATCAAATCTACCCCGACGCCCACTTGCTCAACGCACAAGTCATACCTACACTCTTCGAAGAAATCAAAATAGGACAACAGCAGGACCCGGAACTAGATAAGATCCGCCGCGACCTGACCCAGGGGAAGGAAGGGCCCTTCAAAATACACGAAGACGACAGTCTCCGTTACCAAGGAAGGTGGTGCGTGCCCTCAACGCGCCCCCACTTGAAACAACAAATCTTGGAGGAAGGACACAACTCCCCATATTCAGTTCACCCAGGAGGTGACAAACTATACCAAGACATAAAAAGGTCGTTTTGGTGGCCCAACATGAAAAAGGAGATCGCGGATTTCATGGCCAAGTGCCTGAATTGCCAAAGGGTGAAGGCCGAACGATGCAAACCCAAGGGACTCGTACAACCCCTTGAGATACCACAAGGAAAGTGGGATTCCATATCCATGGACTTCGTCGGAGGATTACCCCCAACGAAGACCGGCAAGGATAAGATTTGGGTCATAGTGGACCGACTAACCAAAACTGCGCGATTCATCGCTATGAAGGAAACATGGACAATGACGCAACTAGCCCAAGCCTACTTAAGTCGAGTAGTGAAGTACCACGGAGTCCCCCGAAACATCGTATCCGACAGAGACTCCAGGTTCCTCTCACAATTCTGGAAATCCCTGCAACTAGCCTTGGGAACACAACTAAAACTAAGCACCGCCTTCCACCCCACCACCGATGGCCAGACCGAGAGAAACATTCAGACTCTCGAAGACATGCTAAGAGGCTGTGTGTTAGACTTTCAAGGGACATGGGAGGAACACGTAGACCTTATCGAATTTTCATACAACAACAGCTACCACGCAAGCATTCGTATGGCGCCCTACGAAGCTCTATACGGACAAAAGTGTAGAACCCCCTTATGTTGGGAAGACATGGTCGACCCAATAGCACTAGGGCCCCAACACCTACAAGATACCATCACCAAGATCAAGCACATCCGGGAAAGGATGAAGACTGCCCAAGACCGCCAGAAGTCCTATGCCGACCTAAAGAGGAAACAAGCCGAGTTCAACACCGGGGACAAGGTTTGGTTGAGAATCTCGCCCACACGAGAGGTGATGAGATTCGGAAGAAAAGGGAAGCTCAGCCCACGATTCATCGGCCCCTACGAGATCATAGAAAGAGTTGGGAACCTAGCCTATCGCTTCGCGCTACCCGTTGAACTAGAACGAGTACACAACGTATTCCACATATCCCAGCTAAAGAAATACGTGCACGACCCGAGCAACGTGCTTCAACCCGAGGTCGTTGACCTCGACGAGTCACTAGTATACAAAGAAAAACCCGTGAGAATCCTGGACACCAAGACGAGAACCACACGACGTCGAGCCATAGAAATGGTGAAAGTTCTCTGGACCAACCATGGGACCGAGGAAGCAACATGGGAACTCAAGGACACGATGAAAGAACGCTACCCCGAACTATTCGCACCAGGTAACTAGGAAGAAGTCACTCGACAAGGACCAAGCTTCGGGGACGAAGCATCCTGTTAAGGGGGGAGAGTGTAACACCCCGTGTTACGATCCCTAAAATTCAATTAAATCATTTAATCAATTACCCAAAAGAAAGAATTAAATCACAATAATTAATTAGGAAAGGCCCACCATAGTCCACGGGCCCTTATCCCTAAACCCAATCCTCAGTCCCAAAAGGAATAGATTTAGCAAGCCTATAATATTAGTTCCTAATTAGGACTCCTAAATATATAAATAGGGGACTTAAGAGGCACCTAGAACCCCCCCCCCCCCCCACCACAATAACGTCTCACCACACAAAGAGCTCCAAGAATTCCCTAAGAAGAAATCAAGAAAGCAAGAAAGCTTAAAGAAAGACCCTTCATAGACAAGGAATTAATTAAGGCTAAGAGGTAACCCATGTCTCAACAAAACCTATTTTCATAGCTATGTTTCCCCTCTTAGGATTTCCCCCATATTCTTGTGCAATTGGTGATTCGTTATAATGATCTTGACAATTGGTGTTATAATTCCATGGGTGATCTTGATAGGTTCTTAATGATTAAATGGTGTTCTTGGTGTTCTTGATGATTATGTGATGTTCTTGATGATTATATGATGTTCTTGATGCTTATGTGCCATTCCCACCGAATCTCGATATTAAAAGATGAATCGCGTTCTTGTTGATTTAAAAGTGATTAGAACCCTAGGTTGTATTGTGGAATTCGTATGGTATTGTTCTTGATATGTTGGGTGGGAATTCGCATGGTTTGGGGATTGATTATGTTAGGAAAGCATGATAGGTTATGTGTCGTATGTTTCTTGATTTCGATCCGTTAATTGTCTACGTGTTGTTGTCGGTTGCATTTGAAAGTGTCTAAGCATGGTTTCGGGTTCCACAAAGGTTCCCGGGGCGTTTTCTGTGATGGAAAGAGTCAGTGGGGGGTAGGGGACCCGCCACCTACCCGCGGCCAAGGAGGGCAGCCGGTGGGCGGGCAGCTGCCCGCCGGGCACCCGCTGCCCGGAACAGTAACACCGGCGGGCTGCCGGCGGGTGAACCCCCACCCACCGGCTACCCGCTGGAAATTCCCACACTTTGGGATCCCGGCTTCCCCGTTTGATGTTCCCCCGACCCTCATGGCGTCCCAACAGACCCCTCCTATCGTGCCTATGTCTAGTTTGATGTTCGGGTACCGTTCGTAGGTCGAATGAGTCTTGTATATTGCATACTAGTTGAATTGGTATCCCGTTGACCTAGGTATAAGAAGTATGAACCCCTTAGGAGTATTCTTAGTTGTGGGTGACCACGCATAGGTTTCGTTATACGTTTTCCCCTTCCCAATGTGTTAATGTGGGTTGCATGTGCTTGCTATGTGTTATGTGTGCATGTTACCCGGAATTGGTTGAGATCAATCGGGCTATACGGGCAGTCGGATGGGCTGAGAACCATACCGGCTGTTAACCAGGCCGGTAGAGACCGGTCAGGTATATAAATATTATATAGGACTAAGGTCCACTATACGGGCAGTTGAATGGGTTGAGAACCATCCCAACTGTTAACCAGGCTGGTAGAGACCGGTCAGGTATATAAATATTATATAGGACAAAGGTCCACTATACGGGCAGTTGAATGGGTTGAGAACCATCCCAACTGTTAACCAGGCTGGTAAAGACCGGTCAGGTATATATAAATATTATATAGAGCTGCGGCTCATCGGTCGGTTACGATCGACCCCTCCGTGGTGTGAGACGGGGCAAGGTGCTACGGGGCCGTGTCAGAGCTATATGCGCTGACCCTTATGTATGGGCATGCGATTGGTCCTTTGGCGCCAACAAAGTGTGCTATATGATGAGATAAGAAGGGTTGATGTTGTGACTGTTATAGGGCTCTTGCTAGTAATGCTTAATTGTGATTATTGGTTGTGCTTATCTATGACTGTTTCCTGTGTGAGAATTGTATATGCTTGGTTATGACTATAGACGGTGTGTACCCCTATTTGTCGAGTCGGTTCCCTGATTTCAAAGCTAGAGTCTCGTAGGATATATCTTCATGCTTCGAAATGACTTTTCGTATATCTATGTATATATATATATATATATATATATATATATATATATATATATATATATATATATATATATATATATATATGTATGTATTGTATTTCAACGCGTTGGAGTGGGTTACCAGCATCTCTCGCTGAACAGATATATTTGGCTTTCAGGCACAGAAGAGTAAGTCATAGGAGCGCGCTAGAATTTGGAGCGTAGAAGTAGATAGTTTCCATTTCGGCCTGCGTGCCATGTTTATGCGTTACATTATTGAGGATATTAGTAGTTAGCCTATGCACCTGAGTTCTCTAGCTCAGGTGTGGCACAGCACCCTGTACTCTTGTATTATGTTTTGGGATTTAATGAGATTTCACCTTTGTTTTATAAGTTTGAAAATGTTTCGAAATTTCGGGGTGTTACAGTGACCCACCGGACCTGAACGCGCCAGGACGGTGTGTAGGGCTAATAAGCCGAGGAAGGTTGTAGTCCACCGACCTGAGTAATCAGGCGGTGTGTAGGGCTACGGCTGGCTGCGATCCACCGAATGATGGGACAGCGGTGTGTAGGGCCATAGTCTCCGAGGATCTTCGCCCACCGACTGAGTATAGCTCAGTGGTAAGCCGAGCTTGATCCGCTATGGTCCACCGACTGTGCGCATCGACGGTGTGTAGGGTCGTAAGTCCCCCCTGGTAAAGGGGATCGCGGTCCACCGACTGTGTGCGTCAGCGGTGTGTCGGATCGTGATCCGACGTTGAGTTCGTTAGCGGTTCTCAAAGGGTTGGTTGCGATCAACTCCCCTCATACCACGGTACTGTGGTAGGGTGCTGCGGGGCTGTGTTAATGCTATAAGCATTAACCCTCATATTCGGGGCATGCGATTGGTCCCGTGGGGCTATCAACAATTGTTGATGTGAATGATGATTGAATGATGATGTGTTTTGGAATTGAAAAGCGTTCTGTGACTCTAGATGCGTATTCCTTATGATGTTATCTCTACTTAACTGTTTATTATTGTTTGATGTGCGTGTCCCTACTTGCTGAGTCTATTCCCGGTTTTAAAACTAGTGTCTCTTAAGTATCTATCTTCCTGTTTCAAAATGATTTTCATATATCTATATATATCTATCTAAAATGTATTTCAACGCGTTGGAGTGGGTTACCAGCATCATTCGCTGAACAGATATATTTGGCTTTCAGGCACAACTGATTAGTTCCTAGAGCGCGCTAGAAGAGCTTGGAGTAGATAGATAGTTTTCCTTTTTGGTCGGTGTGCCTCAATGATGTATCGAGGATAATTAGTTAGTTTTGCCTGTGCATCTGAGTTCTCCATCTCAGATTTGGCATAGCACCCCGCACCCTTATGTTTAATAATACTCTATTTTGGGATTTAATGAGAATTTACCTTTATTATATAAGTTTTAAAAGTTTCAAAATTTCGGGGTGTTACACATATGATCACACCAAAGTTTGGGCAGAAATTCGAAATGAGAATGCATCTCTCGAACCCAATCTTTCTGGTCACAAATCTGACATGAAGCTAGAATACTAAATGCTAGTAAAAATCATCTACAAATGTATTCTGTGCAAACTGAATAGTATGGAGGACATATCACCTACAAGAATTAGAT
Source organism: Ipomoea nil (assembly GCF_001879475.1). Lineage (NCBI taxonomy): Eukaryota > Viridiplantae > Streptophyta > Magnoliopsida > Solanales > Convolvulaceae > Ipomoea > Ipomoea nil. Next base: position 82,841 of record NW_017617859.1, on the reverse strand, counting down.
ATTTGCATGCTTTGATGAATGGTGTTAGGGGAGACTGGAACAACTTAATATTGAGCCGGATTGCTCATTTTGTGAAAGGTGCAAAAATTAGGAATGGCAGGTTCAACCATATTCAAGGTTTCGAGTTACTCATTGGAGATATTATCAAGAGAAAATGATTACCAATGAGGGCTAGAAAGCCATTTGGAAATAACCGGATACTCTATAAAGACCATGAAATCTCAACCGAGTTAAATTCCAAAAGAAAAAGAAAACCGAGAGGTATCCCTGATAGAAAAAGGCCAGTAGCAGAAATCCTTGGCTTAAACCCTCAACCCACAACCCAAACTCTTGAAAATCCTACCTCAACTCACGAACCAAATTCAAGCCACAATCCTACATCAAGCCAAAATCCTACCACAACCACAAGCCAAAATCCCACCTTAAGCCACAACCCTACCTCAAACTATGAACTAAACACAAGCCAAAATGTCATGAACCCTTTCTCTCAGATAGCCGTGTCGGAAGCAGTGATGAATGAGGAGATTTATCAAGTTGATGGACTTGATTTAATCTTGGTGAATGAGTATCAAAGAGTTCTAAATTGGAGAAATTGGAGACTTGGCTCTTATCAAGAATTGATGACAAGAGGACCAATTATGAAAGAAGAAGAAGCATTTTCCTTGCAATGGATCGACAGTTTAGATATTGGCCATGCAACCTTGATTTCAACCGTAAATGGAGCATTTGTAAGTAAGCTAAAAGCCAAATTGGCCGAGACTTCTCATGTCAACACAGCACAAGAGAACATGCCAACTGGAGATGATTTTTTGGTTGATATTGATGATTTTGATCAACCCATTGAGCTTACTAGACACAAAGAAGGAGAAAATGCTATGCATGTTCAGCTTTTTGATCAACATGGTGTGAATCCACTTTTGATGGACATCGAATTATATGATGTTAGTGTGTTGAATCAGACTAAAATTAGCCATGAAGATCAAGCCATGCAAAACAGCCACCACACGGAAGAAAATCAGTCAACACATGAAGAAAGTGTTCAAGGTGACACACACGTGTTGGAAGAACACACGCCAGAAGAAGAAAGAAATGTGCTAGAAAATCAAGCACAATCTCACATGCTTGGAGACAATTCTGCTCAAGAAGGAGCAAGGCATCTTCTCGCAACCCAAGAAAAGAACAATCTTGATGGCACTACCTCAAATGATCAATTGAAAAATCTGGAAAGTGTTGTACTAAGCCTAGTTGACCAAATGGAGAGCATGATTCAAGGAATTTACACTCATGTGGATCATGTTGTCAATACACAAGGAGGAAAATTTGAATCTACATTTGATGAAAACCGAAGGAGTCAACAACAATTGATTGATACACATCAAGCACTTGAGAGACAAGTTGGCGGTTTAAATACAAATGTCAAAGGACTACTCAATGAGTTCTACATCCAACTGTCTCAATCCCTCAAAAATGCTGGAAAAGCCAACGAAGCAATTGCCGTGAATCAAAGTCAAGGGATTCTCAATGTGGTCCATCAACATGAGAAACAAATTGGTGATGTCTACACAGATCTCATCTCCATCAACACCAAAGTAGGCTGCCTTCGAGGTTCATATGAAAATATCTCAGAATCTGTTTATTCTCTTCGTGAATCGGTGCACACACTGATTGATTACGCCAAAAAGGGGGAAGAGAGATTCAGTCATTTAGAAGGCATGCTGGAAATGATCATGACTGCCATGGCTACCAGAAATATTGGTACAAGCAGTAGTAGAGGAGGAGGCAGATCTGCTGGCAGATCCAACATTGCAAGAAGATGAGGAATGGAATATTGGTTCGGTGGTGATGCAGGCAGTCCAGGAGGATCAAGCAGTACAAATACCACTCACCGATCATTTCATGAAATTGTTTGTGCAGGAGGAAATCAAGAGCAAATAAATTGGTACACCAAAGCAGTTCTTTATTTGGAATCCACACCAAGAGATGGTAGAGTTGAATTGCCAAGATTGGCAACCTTGAATGATCTACCAAAAGGGATGAAGAAGAGTGGTCCAAGTGACCAAAACTTGTGGGTTTCGAATGAAAATTTCAAGAGAATCAAGAGCTATGCAAGATCATTGATGATCATGGTGCTTAGAGATTACATCAAAGTGAATGATGCCGAGCTTCAAGGAGACAGAAATCTAGAAGAATGCATCACATGGTATGAAGAAGGTATACTGCCTGGGAACAACATTATTGAAGCATTCAACTACTACGTGATTGGGCATGTATGCAAAGATTATTGCATTAGTGAAAATTTCATTGAAGTTAAAAATCATATAAATCATGTGCTAGAAGAAAGGAGAAATAGAATAATCAAGTGATTTGTATGATTAAATGTCACAATGTTTTGTATGGTCTACAAACTTGGAGTGTGACCATAAGACAATTTGGAATGATGTTCTTCGATTATCTGTTTATGATGCTTTTAAGTATTTTATCTATTGATATTTTGTCTTGAAAGGTAACATTTTAAGCTTAGATTGTATCAAATCGCATAAATTGGAAAATTGCAAAATTCATTATCATTAAAATCCAAAAATGCGAATAGGAATTTTTGTTGCTAAAAATACCTTTCCTAGAGTCAAAATCAAATGTTAAACTCGTCATGGCTATGTCTAGAATAATAAAATCTTTTGAAAAAATAATTTTTTTTTAAAAGACAAGCCAAATGACTGAGTATAGGTTTTGGCGTCATCAAAAAGGGGAAAAATTGATAGGAATATTTTTGTAATAAAAGTTTTGATGAGCCAAATGTACTTTAGACCCCCTTAGATTTTAGGTCTTTAGTACAACCATCATAATCCAGAATATCGAGTCAAAGGAAATCTACCATATGAAGAACAAAATTAATTTGGAAAATTAATTTTGATCCTACAAGTATTCATCCGAGAAAGAATGATAAAGGAATGGCGTCATCCAGCAACAAATGACTGGATGAGCCTAATGATGAAATGGTAGAAGTCCTTACATAAAATGATCATACTCGAGATCAATTCCCCCTAAGGACTTATTTTTCACAAGTCAAGAATTTGGACAAGCACAATGTTCTTAAGGAGCACGATGTGTACAAGCACGATGCACCCAAGGAACACAATGTCCTAAAGGAGCACGATGTGTCCAAACAAGCACAATGTGACCTAATCAGAAAAGCACAATGTTCAAGTCAAACAAGCAAGATGTGCCAAAGTCAAACAAGCACAATGTGTCTTCTGAAAAGCAAAAAGTGGCAAAGAAGCAAGAAGATCAGAAAATGGATAAATTCGAAGGAATTTATTTTGAATCTACCCACATGCCACAAGAGTCCAAAATTGCCTAAAGATATGATCAGAACGGGAGAAATATTTATGAAGACATGAATATAAAAACTTATCCTAGAAATAAATTCTATCAGACGGATTTATTTCAAAGATACGTTGAAAATTCGAAAATGACAAAAAGAATAATATTTTAGAAACAACTTGAAAATCAAGTTGAGATAAAATATTATCTTGTCAGGCAAGTTGACAATCAAATCATATTGAAGACCTACCATTGTCAACAATATCAGGCTATGAAGATTCAAAATTCAAATATCAAATTATCCCACTCCAACGGATATATTTGGTTATCTATAAAAAGGCCATGAAGACTTGAAGAAAGCAATAGAGGTGAATACAAAAAGAAGACGTGAATACACATGAGATAAACAAGTGCAAGTGCTCAAATATTCTTTAGAGACCTAGTCTGAATAGTCTCAAAAATATTTGGAGAGAGATACAATTACCTTTGAATTTGTAATTGTTAGAAGAGTATAGCTGTGTGCAAAATACTCTAGTGAGTGTAGCTGTGTGCAAAACACTCGTGATTGCTAAGTGTAGCTGTGTGCAAAACACTTAGTTGGCGTTGAGTATAGCTGTGTGCGAAATACTCGTAGTTGAGTGTAGTTGTGTGCGACACACTCGGAGTTGGGTGTAGCTGTGTGCAAGACATTCGGAAGAAGTGCTGGTGTAGCGCTTATTCACTATTGTAACTGTGTGTGGACAATAGTGAATTACTCCTAGAAGTAAATGGAGTAAAGTGGACTAGGAAGATTACGCCACTTCCGAACCACTATAAAAAGCCTCTCTCATTTACATACTGCACTTACATAATTCGCTCTATCTATCTATCTTATCCGACTAACCCGTTTACTATTCACAGTCTATCTTAATCTTTCGGGTTTAGCATGTTTTCACGTATGCATGTAACTCAAACTTTCCATGCTTAACATTTGAATTATTCTAAGCAAGTTTGACGTGTTGCATGTAACATTTATCATACGATCGACGTGACACGAAATCTTATCTATAGTCTTGAATATTATTGTTAAATATTGAGTGAACCATCTCCTTTAAATATTCAAGATATTCATGTCATCCTTACACCTCATCTGAGCATTAATTCCACACGTGCATGTGATTCAAATTATTGTTTGGGCATAACTCTTTACACTTATTTATTCTGCTGTGAATTTCAATTTAATTACTTCTCTATTTACTTGTTACTTAGAGTTGAAATTATCAAAGAGTTATTTATTGTGAAAAAGTTTAAAAGTCTATTCACCCCCCTCCCCCCCCCCCCCCCCCTTCTAGACTTTTACCATCCTATCGGGACCAACAACACTAGAAGTGTAGGAGATCTATCAGTGAAAGAGATATGAATCATAATACTAGATCTATTAAAGAAACATTGTCGCTCTTGAAATAGCATTGAATAATTATGTCCCGCAGACATTCGTCCAGATAACGAAAAACTCTATTAAAATTTATAGGTACACCAAAACAAACGTAATACTAGGGATGCGGAACGACCAGATCAAAGTATCTTTGGGAAATGTCTAGAATCTGGTTGTTTTTAGAAATTTCCATTAACTTTTACAAATATGGGAGACATTTATAAAAGGTTATAGTTGTCTGTCAACAACACAATTGCCATTACAAATTGCTCGTATATGATAATATGGATCCAGAGTTAGGCACCGGAAGTGTCATGACTATTCAACATATAAAGGAGCAATTAAGGCATAGCTCGACTCGCTAAAATGGATATATTATGAAGCGAGTTTGTAGCTTATGGGTTCATGCAGAGACCCTTTTTCAAATATACTCTCCCACAGTAAATGGCATTAAGTTCTGCTACATAATACAATTGGCAGAATAATAAATTTAGATATGCAGTTAAATTTATCTTAAAAAATCCCTAATGGATTTATAATTCCCGAAATGAGAATTTATTTAAGTATTATTATGTGCCATTATTTACTCTTTAAAGAGTTGCGAATGGGGCTATTATCCTCATATAGAAGGAATAATATGTACCATTATGTGCTCAATAAAGAGTTGATAATGGACTTATTTATTATCTCAGTCAATATTTATGGTGTGAACATCAATGAATCAATGAAATATATAAAGAGCTTGATGATGTCAGTTCATGTTTAAAGACTGGGATTTTTTTAAATAAAAAGCTTGTGAAAGCTATAAGTATTATCTCGACTTGAAGATCGAGTTTTTTCTTGAAGAATTTTTTTATACACCAGTTAGCAAATACTTGATTTTGATTAGATACTTGTACAAATCAATAAATAATGGGCTACTTGGGTACTGGCTATTATTTTTGTATCCCCATAATGCCAAGTCCCTAAATTGGTTATATTTACCCACAATAAAGATTGTGTCGCTCAAATGATAAAATAATATATAATGAAATCTTTTGACTAAGATATTATGGTATCAATCTTATACCCACGTGAGCTCCAGAAGAGTCACGGGATTATTATAGAGTATATTTGTTCCATGGACAATTGTACATATTTATTTACAAAATTCATCTATGCATTTTGGAAATTTAATGTATAGGACATCAAGATTGTTATCTTGAGGTGGAGTATAATTTTACATGAATCAATAATGACGATTGATGACTAACGACACATATATCATGCACTATTTTTCTCAACTAATTTTTCCCACTGGGTTTTCTAATAAGGTTTTTAAAAATGCATGGATATGATATAGTAATGACAATGGGAAAAAGTTGCAAAATAATTACTTAAATGGACAAATTCCAAAATCATGAAGATTATGTAGATTATGCCCTGAAGGCTTATGGTTGTACTCTTTTTCCCTTAACTAAGTTTTTACCACAGCGTTTTCTTAAGTTAAGGTTTTTAACGACGTGACCAATACAATATACGTTTTACATATATTATGTACTCTTTTCTTCAACTAGGTTTTTCCCACGTGGTTTTTCTACTGAAGTTGTTAATGTGGCATGAATATATTTTCTATTGTACTCTTTTCTTGTCTAGGTTTTCCCCACAGGGTTTTCCTACCAAGTTTTTAACGAGGCAATGTCATGGACAAATAATTTCCAGGGGGAGTGTTATAAATATATCATTATGTGGACATTATTATAGATTATATAACAGTTGTAACGGTTTCTGTATTTGTGTCTCCATTATATCTTTCGTTACGTTTGTATTATATATATAGAAGTGTTGTGGTTGTATGAGGACACACAGATAAATGAAGAGATGATTCTCCCTTTCTCCCTTATTTCTCTATTCTGATTTTACTTTTAACATGATTGATATTTCATATTAACAAATTCCTAATTGGCTAATTCCCTAAATTTTCATTCTTCAACCTTTTTTTTTTTTACATCTTTGTTTTTGAAAATTTTTCTGTTTTGCAATTAATCTCAATTAGTGATTACATATATGCTTAATGCTTTTGCAGATTTGTATATATTAATCGCCTAATTGAATACACATTTGAAATATTGGGAATTGAAGCTGCTAGTCTCACTATCTCAAGTATTGAAGATTTGAAGTTTGAAGATCTAGAGGTAAGGTCGTAACTCGTAAGGGGAATTGCTTGTTCAGTTGTTCACGAAATTGATTTTTATATATTATTTTTTTATATATATATTATTCTCAATAGTTTTGCCTATGCCTAATTCATATTGATTTGCAACTTGCCAGGCTAACTACCTAACTGGTTAAGTATAATTCTAACAATGAGATGCCTACCGTCTGTATCCTTGAAATCAAAGATTTTACAAATGCATTGTATCCTTGAATGCTCTATAGACTACATATGCATTGTATCAATGAAATAGCTTGCAGAACTTGAAAAAGTATTTAAAAATGATCTATGTTCAGTTTACTTGAAATAGACTACAAAATTCTCTATGTTTACTTGTTTAGATTTTTTTAATTTTGTTTTGTTTTTTTTTTTTTTTGTTCAGTTATGAAAAAATTCTTTAAAAGAAAATCAACTTTTAAGAATTCATCTAGTCAAGGTAGTCGAGAAGTGTCTAGTATAAGGCCTCGTATTGAAGTTAACATAGATGAACTTGAAGTTGATTCGGCTAAAAGTTGAATTCATTTTACCTTTGCTTCTTCGCTCCCACTCAAAGAAAATTATGACTCCGTCCCTACATATATTAAACAAATTAATGGTGGTTGCAACTCTAAATAATTAATATATTAGCAAATAAGGCAATACTATTGCCTTCTTCACTTTTAATTAAACAAAGTGAAAAGAAAGCAGTGGCATTGCCTTCTTTTGTGGCATTTACGGTCAAAGCAAATAAAAATAAAAGCAATCGTTATATCGTGCCCCAGGCCGCACATTGCCCTGACCCAACACGACATCGTTTTTATAAATTGGTGGGGAGTTTGACGCGACGGACACCGTTCCGTCTGTTACAGTTTGTTTGTTTTTTTTTTAAAAAAATACTTGTGTTTATGTGTATTATGTTAAGAGTTTATATGTATTTTGTTAAGAGTTTATGTGTATTATGTTAAGAGTTTACTAGTATGATCCCCGTGCAATACACGGACTATGTTATGTTATGATAATAAGAATTTTTAGTGTTGTACACGTGTGTTGCACGGAATTTTTTTTTGTTATATTATGAATTTAAATTTAAAAAAATGAAAAAATATTAAATATATAATAATATAGTTGGATGTTTATATATTTGGTTAAATATCTATTTTCATAACGTACAATATTTAAATTTAAATTTAAATTTTGTATGGTTAATATAATCTCTAATCATGTACATATTTACATAAATTTATAGAAAAAATTTACATAATTAAGTAGATTTATTCCTAATTGTAATTCATATATATTATAATTATAATTCTAAAAATATGAATAATAACTAAGAGAATTATACTTAGAAATTAATTTAAAAAATGTAAATTTTAAATTTTGTATAGGTAAATGTAAACTCTAATTGGACACATTTCCTTATATGATTATATAATACACTGTATATACACATAATATTTATTAATATGTATATAGGAAAATTCTATAATATAATTTCACTAATTATAATTTATATTGATAGATTTATAGTTTAAAAATTACATTTAGAAATTAAAAAAGTAGCATTTAAATTTTGTATGGTTAGTATAGTGCATAAGTGTATATATGTATGTATTTACAAAAATTTATAAATGTTTATATTTTGTTAATTTGATCACTTCATTCCTTAATTATATTTTATATTTTATTAATTATTTTATAATTTAATGAAATTGCCACAAATATATCCACAGAAAAAAATATTATATTTCTGAATTCCTCCCCGTCACATTCCTACTCTCTCTAGAAAAAGGTAAAGTAGGATGAGAAAAAGTATAGAAACTTGAATAGTATATACAAATCTTGAAGTCAACATACTAACTCTAAGTTTCAGAAAATCTTACAAAATTATCAAAATCACCGTCGTTATCATAATAATTTCATGAAAGAATGTAAATTGAGATTAACATAAAATTACTATAATACTTTCTAGGTATTTAGGGGCAATTTTGTTTTTCAATTTTAAGTTAAAGTTTTATTTTTTTTCAAGGGATTTTTTCCCAGAAATTGATATGTTTAACTTTTTTTTTTATTTTTCTATTTTAAATAGAGTTTGTGCCTTTAGCTGCTTCGATTTGAAATTCGATTTTGCTCGGTTTTGGTGAATTTTTCATTGAAGTCTAGACTTCAATAGAAATTTCAAAGATAAAGTTGAAGATAAAAGGTCAACAATATCAATTTCACTGTGAAATTGATGATTTTTTACTTTTTATCATCAACTTTGCCTCTGAAATCTCTCAAGATGAGGATTTTTGTTTATATAATTTTATAAATTGTAGTTAGCTTATTCGGTTATTTTGACCTTTAAATTTCTTTTATCTTTGGACAAATCTGGCTACTTTATATTTATTCACAATTTTTTTAAAAAAAAAAAAGTAAATAATACTTGGTAGTTCAGATCCGTGACTTAGTCCTTGATCTCTATCCTTAACTTCTGTATTTTTGATATTGAAACAAGGGTTTTGTTTCGTTCTTTGTATACATCTTGTAATGATCTCAGAGGAATAAAGAGAAAAAAAAATGAATCATTTTTCGGTTCAGCAAAGCGCTTCGTTGCACGTGAGGAGAAGAGGAGTTTTATTTCCGATAAGAAAAACATCAGCCATTCCTTACCGCTGGAAAATTACAAAATCAGCTTTGTAACCAATGTTACCAGGGTCTCCATCAACGCCCAATCCATTGGATCCAGCGGCACTAAAAACACTTCAAGCGACAATTGCAAATAACAATAATAATAATAATAATAATAATAATAATAATAATAATAATAATAATAATAATAATAATAATAATAATAATAATTATTATTATTATTATTATTATTATTATTATTATTATTATTATTATTATTATTATTATTATTATTATTATTATTATTATTTTATTATTATTATTATTATTATTATTATTATTATTATTATTATTATTATTACTACTAGTACTACTACTACTACTATTATTATTATTGTTATTATTATATTATTATTACTATTATTATTATTATATTATTATTATTATTATTAAATAATAAATAATTATTAGACAAAGTTTAGGATTTTCAGAATTATGAAGTGGGTTTAATAAGAATAATAAGTATTATTAAGTAAAGTACTTATTTTTTTGAATGCGTAAAGTACTTATTTTGTTTATTATTATTATTATTATTATTATTATTATTATTATTATTATTATTATTATTATTATTATTATTATTAGGGTGAATCAACGATTTGGTCCCTCACTTATTCGCGACTTGTCAATGTTGCCCCTGAATCACGTATTCATCAATTTAGTCCCCGAAAATAATTGTTTTTCGTCAAATAAGTCCCTCAAGCCGTTTTCCGTCATGTCTCCGGCTAGACCTCCGATTTGCCCTGGGCATTTTCGTCATTTCCATTCGCTTAGTATATTCATCTCTTCTTATATCCGAAACAGAGTTGAATATGCAAGAAGGAAACCATCCATCCATCAGTAGCCCTAGTTGCGAGAGGTTTTGAAAAAATTGAAGACTCCAACCAAGAAAGAAGAAGGATAATGTCTTGCAAGAGCAGTTCGTCATCGGAATTCATGGCGGAGGTGCGATGTAGGTGCGGATATGTGGCTCCAATGAAGATGTCATGGAGTTATGCTAACCCAGGGAAGAGATATAGGGCATGTCCAAGATACGGGGTAAGTGTAAAATTTGGCAAGTTATTAGGTTAAACATTGTTATTTAATTCAATTTTGATATATATATATATATGGTCAGGGAAATGAGAGTTGCTGATTTTTTGAATGGATGGACTATGATGTCTCCGAACGTGTAGCAAATGTGATTAGAGGTTTGCTGAAGAGGGCAGACAAGTATGAGAAGGAAATTGAGAAGCTGCACTTTACCATTGATAAAAAAGATCATGAAATTAATAAGAAGATTTGGGACTCGAATTTGAAGTTTTTGTATGGATTTGGAATTGGGGTTGTATTTGCAGTGTTTGTTATGAATATATGGATCAAAAATGATGTAGCAAGTGTAGGGTTATTGCAGCTAAAGTAGTACTGTAATATGAGGTTAACTGTATTTTGGCAATTCTGGAGTAATGAACTCCCATTTTGGCAGTATCAATGTAATGTAAAGTTATCTGTTTGTTGAATGTTAATTGAGCCATTCATTTTGGCAGTAATCCATTCATTCTGTTTGTGTGAGCCATTCATTTTAATATAGCCTTTCCAAGTAAGCATTGGCAGTAAGCAAAAGTTGACAGTAAGCATTGGCAGTAAGCATTATATTGGCAGTAAGCATTCATTGAAAGTGTTCCATATGAAAATAGCCATTCATTTTGGCAGTAGATGGTAAGCAGTGACAAGAAGCAAAACTTAAACTTCATTGACATTAAGCATTACACTTCAGTTTTGGTTTCCAAAAATAGTTTGCAAATTACATAAGCATTACATAACAGTTTGCAAAAATATTAGCAAATTACATAAGCATTACACTTTTAGTTTCCAAAAACAGTTTCCAAAAACAGTATCCATTACATAAGCACTACACTTAGCAACTACAGTTTGCAAGAACAGGTTTAGGCCTCCAACTCATGCTCACTTTTTCTTCTTATTCTTTAGGCCTCCAACAGTAACATATTTTTTCCTCCTAGTTGTAATTCCACTTGCAGCAGCACTGGTGGATGAAATATGTGTTGAAATAAAATTTGAGACAGTTGGGATGACACTGCTGCCAACAGTGGGTTGTGATGGTTGTGAAGACATTCCTGCCTGAAATAAAAGTTGCCATATGAGCACAAATTCATAATTGAATGAAAGTATAGACAGAACTCAAGTTCAAGTGCACTTACCATCTCATTTAACACAAATTCTGGAACTTGTGTCTCAACTACCACATCTTGGAATTGCCCTTCAGCTACCTGTTGCTCATGCTCTACCTGGGTAAGTGGTTCCTTAACCTGGGGATTTGGTTCCTGTACCTAAATAGAACCATGGACTATATAAACAAATGAAAGGCTTTTATAAACATGAATAGAAATACATTTACTTTAGATTACCTGTTGATCTTTTCCCTTGCAAGTCTTCTTATTATGACCTCTCATCCCACAGAGTCTGCACTTCTTAACTTCACCTTTCTTATTAGCTTTTTGATAAGTCTTCTCAACAGTAGGGTCTATTTTCCTCTTCTTTTTGGGCCTCCCTGGTTGTGGTTTATATTTTGGGGGTATTGGGGGTGGTTCATTTGTTTTGGGCCATAATTCTGGAGCTCGAATAGGCAATATTGCAGGGCTATATGCTCTCATGTACTGCTCCATTGAATAACATTCATGCACATAATTTTCAAGTAATTCACCCTTTTTTCTTATTGCTGCAATTGCATGTGTACAAGGGATGCCATTGAGGTCTCATCTTCTGCAACTACACTGCCTGGCATTTAAATCAACCTTGAAAGGCTTGAAGTTTTCATCATCAACCTGATAAATATCATCCATAGATTTATATGCATTGTATCTAGCAGACTTGTCTTTTCCTTCCTCTATCAACTTCTGGATTTTTAGACAAATCTTGAATGGATTAGCTCTCATTTTGTCTCTATTCTTTTGCATCCTACACATCAAATATAACCTTATCTTCTCCAACATTGTTTGGAGTGGTTTATCCCTGAAATTTAAAATGCAGCTGTTCCAGGTTTCACACAAATTATTTAGAAGCAAATCAGATTTTGGGAATGTGCTGAAAAAGGCTCTAGAGTAGTGTTTAGGATCCCTTGCACTTAGCCATTCAAAAGCCTTAGGATTCAAGCACTTTAGCTCCTCCATTCTATCCTGAAATTCTGCCTCAGTAGTTGTCTTACACACTGCCCAGAAAGTCATTTTCAAGTCATGACCTGTAAACCCATCCTTCAAAAAGTTGGCATGTAGATGTCTAGCACAAAACCTATGCTCAATCCCTGGAAACAGTTCCTCCACAGCAGGTATTAAACCCTTTTGTTTATCAGAGATTATAGTCCAAGCACCAGGATTATTAGACAGATTTAAGTCACTGTCCAATAGATTTAAAAACCAAGTCCATGATTCCCTTAACTCACCCTCCACTATTGCAAATGCCACTGGAAAAATGCTATTATCACCATCTAAACCTATAGCACTCAATAATTGCCCTCCTTTTTGAGAACCCTTTAGGTGGCAGCCATCTAAACCAATAATGGGTCTACATCCTCTTACAAATCCCTCCTTGCAAGCTCCATAACAAATGTAGAGTCTTACAAACCTAGGCCTTCCATTAACCATGAATTCACTATCTAACTTCATTTTGACAGTGGTTCCAGGATTACTTCTTCTAAGCTCTTCACAATAATCATTCAATGTCATGAACTGTTCTGAGTCTTGTCCATCTATTTGTTTTAAAGCTTTTTTTTGGCCAAATAGGCTTGGTTTCTTGTGAGCTGGCAGTTAAACTTGGACTTCACATGCTCCTGAAATGGACCTCTACCCCATTCTGTATTCACCCTGAAATCATCCTTAAAGAATTTTGCTAAAAATCCAGAAGTTACAACCTTGTTTTCATCTTGATTCCCACATGTGTGGATAGGGTTGTATGTCTTGATAGAAAAGGGAGAACTTGGATTGCATTTAGAACCAAAAATAGACCACTTACAGATGGTATTGTGTCTACACACAACCCTAACTCTTCTTCCCTCATTCTTCTTAAACATAACATCCTTCTGCCTTAAACTTTCATGGTACTGAACTGCCCACTTGAATTCTTTTGAAGAAGCAAACACCATTCCAATCACAAAAGTAAATCCTTCCTTATTTAGATTTCTCTCTTCAAACACATTTAGTGGCCCCAAAACTTGCCCTTCTGAATTTGAATCACTCAAACTCCTTAATACTTGTTCAGACAGAATACAATCAATCTCCACAACATCCTCTACCTCCTTTGATTTTGAACTTGTAGCAGTGTCCATAAGATTCTTTGCATCAACTCCTTCCACATCATGTCCTTCATCACCTGCTTCAACTTCATCACCTCCTTCAACAGAATCACTGTCCAAACTAACTTCTTCATCATGCAATAACACATCATCTCCTAGTTCCCTAGAGATTTCTACATCATCATCCCACTGATCTTCATGCAAATGCTCTACATAGATGTCCACCTCTTTGTTCACAGGAATTTCAGTGATCAACCCTAGGATATCAGCATCACTATTTATCCTTAAAACTGTAGGTTTTCTTAGGTTCACAGCCTTATACCAAAACTGGACTTTTTTGTCACAAAACCTAAGCATTCTGACCATCCTTCTCAAATCTAAAATACTACCCTCATCACAATTAAAATGGTCAAAGAACTCCACCAACCCATTTTTATAACTAAACCTAGGTTTGAGTACCAAATCCCCACCAATATGCAGTTTCAGTGTAAAAACAGAATCCTCCTCACCATCATCTAGATACAATAAACATATAATAATCAACAAAAGTTTAAACCAAACAAAAACAGACATTAAAGACAAAAAAATAAGAACATGGTCCCCAGCCTTAAACAAAGTGCTCCTGTAAAGGTATGTCTACAAGCACATGGTCCCCACCCCCAAAATATGTGTATACAAAGCCAAGAAAAGTCAGACCAAAAGCCAACCAGTGCACCCTACCCATCACTGGTCCCCACCCCCAAGGTAACTAGTAGTGCTGGAATACTCACTGGTCTCCCAAGGTAACAACAACACTGGTTGTGTACCTCAAAGTAACAACATCAATAATAATAAATGCACTACTGTCAACCTCAAATACACTACGAACAAACAACATTAATGCATTGGTGTCTACCTCAAATAAACTATGAATCAACATAAATACTCATGTCTACCAATAACCTAAGCTTCGAAAAAAAAAACCCCTAAGTTTTATGGAAAACTTACAATTGGGCGTAGTATCAAACCCATTAATCCTCCGACTCGTCATGGTGTTGCTCCAATGCCTTCGGAATTGCTCCAATGTCTTCGGAATTGCTCCAATGCCTTCGAAATTGCTCCAATGCTAACGATTTTGCTAGGATTTGGTGGAATTTGGTTGGGTTTAGGGTTAGGGCTGCGATTTTGGTTCGAACAGACTAAGATACTAAGTTAGACTAAGTTAGACTAAGAGATGAATATACTAAGCGAATGGAAATGACGAAAATGCCCAGGGCAAATCGGAGGTCTAGCCGGAGACATGACGGAAAACGGCTTGAGGGACTTATTTGACGAAAAACAATTATTTTCGGGGACTAAATTGATGAATACGTGATTCAGGGGCAACATTGACAAGTTGCGAATAAGTGAGGGACCAAATCGTTGATTCACCCTTATTATTATTATTGGTAAGTAATTATTATTATTAAATAATTAAATAACTTTTAGACAAAGTTTAGGATTGTTAAAATTATGGAGAGTGTAATAAGAATAATAAGTATTATTAAGGTAAGTACTTATTTTGTATATTATTATTATTATTGGTAAGT
Source organism: Ipomoea nil (assembly GCF_001879475.1). Taxonomy (NCBI): domain Eukaryota; kingdom Viridiplantae; phylum Streptophyta; class Magnoliopsida; order Solanales; family Convolvulaceae; genus Ipomoea; species Ipomoea nil. The sequence goes on along the minus strand of NW_017617859.1, from coordinate 67,410 downwards.
AATTATTATTATTATTAAATAATTTTTAGACAAAGTTTAGGATTGTTAGAATTATGAAGTGTGTTTAATAAGAATAATAAGTATTATTAAGGTAATTACTTATTTTGTTTATTACTATTATTGTTAGTATTATTATTATTATTATTATTATTATTATTATTATTATTATTATTATTATTATTATTATTATTATTGGTAAGTAATTATTATTATTTAATAATTATTGGACAAAGTTTGGGATTGTCAGAATTATGGAGATTATTTAATAAGAATAATTAGTATTATTAAAGTAAGTATTATTATTATTATTATTATTATTATTATTATTATTATTATTATTATTATTATTATTATTATTATGTTATTATTATTATTATTATTACTATTATTATTATTATTATTATTGTTGTTGTTGGGAGGGAAAAACCTTTTGTCAATCATTTTGCTTTAATATATATAGAGATAGAGATGTGTAATATATATTATGTTAGATTATGTGTATTATGTTAGGAGTTTATGTGTATTCTACTATACAATTACGTACATACAAAACATGAAAAAAAAAATTTAGAAGTTGAGGCAGAAATGAAAAACGGAATTTCCAAAAAAAAAAAAAAAAGATACAAAACGACGTCGTTTTGGGCTAGGGCACACAATGCATTGTGCGCCCTGGTGATATAATTTGCCAAATAAAAGTAATAGTACAATCCAATTACCTCCTTTTCAAATAGGATTTTGAAAAGAATGTAATGACATTAGTACTTTACACATTTTTGTCTATGGTTTTGAATAAACACATTTTTGTCCAAGTCATGTCAAAACCACACATTTTTGGCTATATCTCTACAAACAGACATAGGATAACACAAAACATCCAGTTTGATCATCAATTAACAGCTGGCGGTGGCGGCGCGCTCTGCTGGGATGACGACGTCTGAGTCAGAGACATGATGTTGGTATATTCTTGCAAGTTGAGGAACATGACCATGTCGAGAAAATCATCATCGTCATCTACTTCTTCTTTTCCTATAATGGACAGCTTCTCATTTCCTTTACTGCTCTGACCTTGCACGCCCTCTGCCACCTTCTCTTTCCCCTTTCTGCTTGCCACTTGCACGGCCGTCTCCTTCCCTTTTCCTTGCCCTTCTCCTTCTCGCGGGTTCTCACCCACACTCCTCCCTCCCTTGTTGATGGTGACGCCAGTCTCCCGAGGTCTCCCTCCCTCGTTGATAGTGATCCTAGTGCTCTTCTTCTTCCTCCCTCGCCGTTCTCATCCCCGCCCTCTCCCAGCCTCTGCCGTCGCTCCTCTTAGGGGTGCAACATTGTTGCCGCCGGTGATAAGGTTTGCAGGTAGTCGGAACATCCACCTCGGTCCAACGTCTCCCTGCACACACAACAAATTAAATCATGTTATAATGTAAGATTGGACTGGAACAAATAATCTGTAAGCTATACTGAATCTAATAAATTAACTAGTGATTTTATAAACTCATATATATATATATATATATATATGTGTGTGTGTGTGTGTGTGTGTGAGAGAGAGAGAGAGAGAGAGAGAGAGAGAGAGAGATAGGCTAAAAAGCCAAACAAAATACGAGCCTAAAATAGGTCGCCCCTCCCCGATCCAATTGTTATGCCGTGGAACCGTGTCCACTTTGTGTCGTGGAACCGTGTCCACCTTGCAAGGTGGACACGAGCTATGTTCATAATTCCTGAACTCTATTTTCATAATTATAAAATTTTATGTTCATAATTTATGAACTCCATATTCACAATTATTGAACTCTATATTGACAGTTACAGAACTATATGTTCATAATTACTGAATTCTATGTTCATAATTTTTGAACTTCATATTCACAATTATTGAACTCTATATTCACAATTACAAAACTCCGTGTTCATAATTATAGAACTCTATGTTCATAATTATAGAATTATATGTTCATACTTTTTGAACTCCATATTCACAATTATGAACAGTTTTGGAACCATGTCCACCTTGCAAGGTGAACACGGTTCCACAGCATAATTTTCCGCCCCAATCCATCTTAGGCCCGTAGGCATTGGCGAGGCCTGTCAAATTTAAAAAGTTTTAAATTTAAATAAAAATTAATAATTGCGTTCTAAAATAATTTGAATAGTTTAAACATATATTAATGCATTTGTAATTTGTTGAACACAATAATAACTAATGTAGTAATAAGTCCTAATAAATAATTAAATACATAATATGTGAATTTATAAGGCAATAACAATTAATTTATACAATGTACCACTTACTAATACATTTTTTCAAGAGTTAATGAACAATTTGGTCCCTCAATTATTAGCGAACTGTCAATGTAGCCCCTCAATTGCTTATTCATCGATTTGGTCCCCAAAAATAATTATTTTTAGTCGATTTAGTCCCTTAGGCCGTCTTCCATCGATGGCCGGAAGAACTAAATCGACTAAAAATAATTGTTTTCGGGGACCAAATCGACGGCCGAAGGGACTAAATCGACTAAAAATAATTGTTTTCGGGGACCAAATTGATGAATAAGCGATTGAGGGACTACATTGACAGTTCGCTAATAATTGAGGGATCAAATCATTCATTAACTCTTTTTTCAATATAAATAAATATATAAACATACATATATATATATATATATATATATATATATATATATATATATATATATATATTGGATCCAATGAGACCCATATTTTGGTGAGACGGTAAGATGTAATCTGGTTCGTTTATTTTTATTTTTTAACGGTTGTGATCTTTTGATTTTGGATCCCATGTGCTGATGTTTAGTAAAGGAGGTAGGGTCATTGTGGTCTTTTGCTTATGTTATTATTTCAGATTCCATAATTAAAGGGCACGTGTGTGGTGTTATTTTTGGGAGGATATCAATTACAAGTTTTGGAATTGTAATTGGACTCTTCACATTACATTGTCGATTCACTTCCTCTGCTGTTAGTCTTCTCTACCCGCGACGCCAGGGTTGTCCGATTCTGACGCTAGCGGCCGTCCTTTGGTGTTGTTTGAGCGTCATCATCTCCTTTCCCGGTCTGTCCTAGTCGCACAAGTGATTGGTGTTCATGGCAGGTTCTTCTAGCAGGAATGTTAAGCGTCGGAGGGGTAGTTCTTCCGTGTCTACTCAAGGTATTTTGACTTTCTTGTCTGTTTTGTGTGGGTTTATGGTTTTCCGGTCGGGGTTTTGTCCGGGTGGGGTTTTCCGATTGGGGTTTTGGTCCGGATGGGGTGGGGGCATGCAGGGGTTGGATTGGGGTTGTTGTGGTGCGGAGTGGCGGTGTTCACATAAAAGGTTTTTTTTTTTTTTTTTGTTTTTGTTCGGCCGGTAGGTATTTCCCGGCGTTGGGGGTTTTTGGGTGGGGTGGGGTGTCGACGGTCGTGGGGGTAATGGTGTGGTGTGGCGGTGTCTGGACGGTGTTATGGTATATGACATTTAAAATAGAAAGGGTGCCAATCTTTTAGGGTGAAAAGAAGTTGTGTTTCATATCTCTTTTGTTTAATTTTTTATTTGTGGGATGCTTTTAATTTCTCTTCTGTAAGGCAATATAGAAGGGGGCAAGTAGAAGCTAGGTATGTTTGTTGCTTTTTAATAATGAGTTAGAAAAAGTTTATGGAGTTGTCTCACATGGGTGGTCTTGAGACAAGTTTGTGATGTTTGATGCAAAAACAAAAAGAAAAGAATGGTGTGTGCATTCTTAGAGTGACGTTTGTGCGTAATTCTGTATTTGCTATATTTGCTGTAATTGGCTTTTGTTTTTGTTTTGAATTTGCATTCGAGTGTATCATCTGTCCTTTGCAACTGAGCATTTTCTGGGCATATTTGTGAAGCATATGGTAGTAGTAAGTAGTGTGCGTTATTCGTATGAGGTTTGTGCGTAATAAAGTGATTACTAATTCGTTGATGCGTTATACGTTCTAGGCTTGTGCGTAATCTTTATATTTGGAGTGTGTGCGTTTTGTTGGACATATTTGATGGGGTTCATTAATGTTTGTTTTGTTTTAAGTATCCGAAATATATTTTGTTTTTTTTTTTTTTGTTTTTGTTTTTTTTTTTTTGGTATTTTTTTTTTATTTTTGGTATGCAAGGTATCTTTGATTGTGATTGGCTTGTCATGTTCTCATTTATTATAATATATGTAGTTCACCGTATCTTGTACTAGGAATTGGTGTATGCATTCTGAGAGTGATGTCTGTGCGTAATACTGCATTTGCTATTTGGTTGGTGCGTTTCAAGTTTTATGCCAGTGCGTAATAATGGGATGCTGAGATCCTGATTCTGGTCTGTGCGTTGGAGAGAAAAAGTGGGTGATCAGGAGTTTGGTTATTTTTTAATCTGTTGTGTGGTTACTTTTGTTGCTCATAGTGCATTTTTTTTGGTATGTCTAGGTGTCACGGCTGCAGAGCCGGTAGATGCGGGAGAGACTGTACATGTGGTGCCTTTCGCGGATGTTGAAGCACCCCCTGTTCTGCCACCGGTCACGAATTCTGTTAGTCGTACGTCGCCGCTTTTGTTGTTTTGGTCCTTCAATTGTACATGCTGCTATACCCGTCGGCCCCTTAAAACCTTCTCGAGAGCACACCAATCGCTTTCTCAATATTGTTCCGTATTTGTTCTTTTCATCAGAACTGCGCCGCACATCAAATCTGGCGTTTGCCGCGTACTTTATATAGAAATCAATCCCAGCATCTAATGACTCAAATACTTGTCCTTCAAATGCTTTCAGACATGTATCACACTCTGGTATCCAAACCATCGTGCTACTCGTCGGTACCTCCGTAGCACAATCCCTCTCCTCAACATTTTTTCAACGTTGTCTGTAAGTGACACACCAATACATTAGTCCATAAGATGTTATGAATAATATAATATTCACTTGCATACAATTAACACAACCATTACGTTAGATAATTGTAATAAATTGTACGTCTTATTCGTGATTACGCACAAACCGCATATAATACACATACGCACATGCCGTGGGGAACTAACGCACAGACCCCATTTCCCGTTTACTGACTGCCATCTATTATTATAAAAATACTTGCCAGACCTTTGAAGAAAGTCACATTTCATCAAAAACCTTTTATTGCACGTCATGACAACGCACCTTGGAGAAATACACCCACTGGTCGTCCACCGACTGCCATGTACAAAAATAATAAACAGACGCACAGACCGACGTGAACTAACGCACACACCGTCGTTAGAAAAACACACAGACCTCATTGCATGCACTATCCAAATAACAGCCATAACCTCTACTTCATTAGGAACTAATGCCTCACTTGATTTCACGCACACCCATTGTAATACTAATTTTACAAACAAATAACTTCAATTCAACCATAACCATTCTAATTCGAATGAGTAAGGTGCACACGCCACATTATACGAACGCACAAACCTAAAATCACCCACAAACCAAATCCCACCCATTCCGTCTAATTAATGAAAGATTGATCCCACAAGTAATTCCACACACACCTATTTTAAAAATAATTTGTGTAACCTTGACAAATGTCACACCGCTTCAAAATCATTGAAATGCACACCATGACAACGCCAACTGGAAAATTTCACCCACTCGCCATTCACCAACTATCCACTGCATGTGCGTTCGTCTATTTCCAATAAAAAACACACTCAAACCCCCCCCCCCCCAAATGCTTCGTGTCCCCCTCACATATTAATATAAATGCAGCCACCAACACATAACAATACCAACACCGTACAATCAAAATGAAGCACACACCGTACTACCTGGATGCACAGACCAGCGTACAAAACACATTACAAAAATTGAGTCTGCAAATCTTTTACCTGTGGTATGAGACATGTTCGTCGAATGAAGTTACGTCCGGAACACCCACTTACTGTTCACGGTTGGACTCCAACAGCTTCTGTGCATAGTTGACCACTAATAATTTCTATTATATTTGTGGTATTTAATTATGGCAAAGATTCTAATCAAATTCTAACCAAAATTAACACATTAATACAATTACTTTTAAACCCTCCTATTAATAATATTCCCTATTTTACATTACATTCCTAAATCAATCTCATCCATCCATTACAAACGTACAAATGGATGGGATGTCATCTCACCATCTCATTTTGTATAGGAGTCTCATGGGATCCGCACCCTATATATATATATATATATATATATATATATATATATATATATATATATATATATATATATATATATATATATATAAACTAATATTAGGCTGGCTTGGCGGGTCCCGTCGTTCTGCGAAACCCGCCCCGTCAAAGCCTGTCATTTTGGAGGAGACGGACTTTACGGGCATACAATTTAAAGCCCGTCCCGCCTTTCTAGCACGACGAAATGGGCTAGCCCGGCGGGGTAAGCCCGTGACTCTACATGGAAGCTCAAGCAATGTTTATGTTGAAATGGAAATAAGTGATGTGTATTACTTGTAGGTCCATGAAAGGGTCACTAACCAGGGCTCCCTGTAAGGCATGCTTGTCCATCATAACCCCTCTGGCCGTCGTCGACCTCTGTTGCATAGCCACCGCCGTCGACCCCTGGTGCATCGCCGCCGCTGCCGCCATCCTACTCCCTCCATGGGGACCATTTCCCGCTATAAGAACACTATCAATAATTGCCTTTCTCCAGCTATGTCTGTTGCAAACATCATTATATATATTGTTAGCATTTACAAAACACACAATCCTAATTCAAAAAAATTACAAATATATCACGTATTATTTCCTATTATATATATATATATATATATATATACACACACACGCACACACACGTATGTGTATATATACTTATAGAGAGATAGGATAATATTTACATATAGAGAGAAGATAATATATGCACGAACCTAGAATGACCATAGGGAAAGGCGTCACGACCAAACCCTCTAGCGATACTGAGGTAATTATACATGTAATAATTAGATCATAATTAATCATTAATCATCCTAAAAACACACACACACACACACACACACACGCACACACATACACACACACACACACACACACACACACACACACACACACATATATATATATATATATATGTGTGTGTGTGTGTGTGTGTGCTCAAAGCTTGGTAATAACCTAAAAGCCCTTGACCAAACAATTGGGTATTGGATGCCAACAGAGGTATATATATATATATATATATATATATATATATATATATATATATATATATGTGTGTGTGTGTGTGTGTGTGTGTGTGTGTGTGTGTGTGTGCTCAAAGCTTGGTAATAACCTAAAAGCCCTTGACCAAACAATTGGGTATTGGATGCCAACAGAGCCGCCGCTAACCGGTTGCCGCTTCTTAGCAGTCCTCCGATGTCCGCCCTACATCAATAGGTTGAGAAAGCTAAACCCCAATTAACACATTACTATATCTGATTACGTTGATAATGACAAATCTTTAATGAAAATGATATTTATTACCGAAATAAAATGGAATTTGTTTTTTGTTTGACAAAAAGATAAAATTCTCTTGCCCCAGGAGCCACACCATGACTCGACAGACAGTGAAGAGTAAATCACGGTTATTTAGCAGCTAATTAGGTAGGAAGATCACGGATTGGTTTTATCTATATCTATATGTTGTGGAGTAATGGTGTGTGCATATCACATATACTAAAATATATAGAACAACCAAGTTATATAATTGTGGTCGGTTGTTGACTACGGTTATGGTAACGAGGTTATTAATACACAAATAACCTTGGGGGATTAAGGATAACATAACAAACAAATATATCAAAGAACAACCAAGTAATATAATAAACAAATATAAATAATTAATTAATTAAATTTGAGAGAATTAAATATGATATTAAACTAACCTTGGAGGTTGAGGTGGTGCAGGGGTAACGGTGTTAATGGTTGGAGCCCCCATCATGGTCTTCAACAATAAGTTATTATAGTTGTTGTTTTGGGGCATAACTGGGGAGTGTTGGACCATGTTAGGGTTTTGTTGGACGACTATGGGGTTGTAAGAAAATGACACGGAAGTTGCACGGACAACTTCACCATTTTGGGACAACTGTTGTCCTCCTGGGCTAGTAGATAGTTGAAGGAGTAATCGTCTCTCTCATTAAGGAAACCTATAAGGTTTTCATTTGGGTTGTTAAAATTGTGATTTAGTGGGAGAACCGACGACTCTTGTTTTAACTGTTGAGAGGTGAAGGTGAAATTAGTCGAAGGGTTGTCATGGTTTAAGGGGAGCAACAAGGATCCTTCATTTAATGATTGATGGGTGAAGGTGAAATTGGACGAAGGATTGTCATGGTTTAAGTGGCATTATAAGGACCATTTATTTAATGACTGGGGGGTGAAGAATGTGAAATTGGTCGAAGGGTTGTCATGATTTAGGCGGAGCGACGAGGACCCTTGATTTAACGGCAAAGGGGTGAAGGAGCAATTTGTTGAAGAGTTGTTTTCGTGATAGGATAGATCGGGCACTTGACTTACTGATTGAGGGGTGGAGAAGAAGTTGGTCGTAAGATTGGCCTGATAGGAAGGGTCATATTCTTGAGTTAATGGTGGAGGGAGGGAGGAAAAAATATCGGTAACAAGATTAGGCTGATGAGGATATTGGGGGTTGAAACCTTGATGATTCCATGGTTGAGGGGTGGAGTTGAAATTCCTGAAAAGATTATTCTGATAATACGATGGATTTGATGACTCTTCTTCCAAAAGGCTGAACCCCAACCCTAAAGGATTTGATGACTCTTGATTGAATGATTGGGAGGTGGTGGATGCAAAGTTGGTCAAAAGAGTTCTGATAAGATATATCAGCTCCTTGATTCGTTGACTAAGGGTTAAAGGCAAAATTTGTCGAAGGATTACTTTGTTGGGAAAAGATATTGGGCTTTGACTTAATGGTCGGGTTTGGGTAACATTGGGCAAAAGATTATCTTGATAATTTGGGAGTTGTGGCCCTTGACAACTAATTGAGTGAAGAGTTAAGGTCAAATTGTCTTGATACATATCGGAATTATCTGGACTCATCGATTGGGCAACGGAAGTAAAATTAGTTGAAAAGCTACCCCGATAATTCGAAAAATATGACCCTTGACTCAACGACGACTCAGACATTGAGGCAAAATTAGTCAAAGGATTACTCTGATCATACGACATGAAAGAACACATGCCATCATTCAGCATAAATTCATTACTGCTTGGAATTGCCTGAGTGGGAAAGGTGAACTCTTGTTCAACCTCATTTTCATTCCCCGCATTCTCATCTACCAAACCATACTCACCATTAGAACCAAAATTATCTAAATTAGTATTCAATGGCAACAACCACCTTCTCGTTGATGATATGATGAGAAACCCGGAAAATTAGGGTTTGATTATCTTATGTTTTGTTGGATCCCCTTGTCCATATTTCGGCCTGCATCATTTGCACGAACATCACACGAACAAAAAAAATATACAAAAATAAAATAAAATCATAGATCTATTACACACAACCAAAATCTATTAAAAAAACATATATAGCGATATATAGGACTCTTTATTTGATCTTCTTTATCATCCTTATCAATTGTCACAAATGTAAAGAAGATCGAGTCCAAGCATCGAATAAAATTTAACTATAAAAACAAAACTCGCAAAGTTTACTCACATATGGAGTGTTAATTAACTAAAGAGACTAAGAGAGGAATGCTAACTTCAATGCTCTCAGATAACAAATGTACATATGGGAGTTGAGAAATGAAGTTGATGGTGGGTTTATATACTAGGATTATAATCTATATATACTTATAAAGTAAAAAGTGTACAGGTGATAAATTTTATTATAACATTCAAACGTATTATTCCCTCCAAATTTTTTTTTGAACAGCCCTCCAAAATTTTTTTCTAATAATTAAACGTGTGAACACGTGTTTATTTATTTTATATTTATTAATTATTTATAAAGCGGTCTAATCACAAATTAATTGTGTAAAATCATATAAAGTGGTAAAAATATAATTTTGATGCATATATACTTGAGCTCGTGCACACATTAACATACTTACATGCACACAGGGCGCATTGCCAACAATTTCTAGGATTAGCTCGTGCACACATTACCATACTTACACGCAGGAGCGAAATAGGAATGGATTCTGTCCGTCCACGTGTCCAGATATAATGGATGAGAAACACTGATTTTTTTTTAAAAGCGTGGTGGCATTTTTGTAAATAGTTGAACATCGAAGTGCAAGTAAAATGTATTACAAGTACGTGCATGTAAAATGTATTATAGGTGCAAGTAAAAATTTACACTGAGCATCAATACTAAGTGCACCTATAGTTCTAAGTAGTTGCAGCTATAGTTCTAAGTAGTTGCACACATAGTTATAAGTAGTTGTACCTAGGTGCATGAATGTTTGCGGGTGGTTTTCAAGGGTATTACTACTCGCTGAACTCAGATCAATGAATGTTAACAAGGCAAAATTACATGCACTTATAGGTGAAAGTAGGTGCACCTAAAGTTATAAGTAGTTGCACCTATAGTTATAAATAGTTGCACCTATAGTTATAAGCACACCCAAGTGCATGAATGTTTGCGGGAAGTGAATGCTAACAAAGCAAAATTACATGCACTTATAGATGAAAGTAGGTGCACTTGTGTGATTTTACTTGCACTTCGATGTTCAATTATTTACGAAAATGCGACCGTATTTTTTTAAGCTATTAGATCTGTACACGTGTCGCGCGCTGATTTGTTCCCATATTCCTTCATGAACACATTTTAATTTGGATAGTGCTAATTTCCTAATAGGTAGTTTAAGTAACAAATTAAATGAGAATCATTTTAATTTGGACAGTCTGCTAATTTCCTATTAGGTAGTTTTAGTAACAAATTAAATGAGAATCAACAAGCCAGATATGAATTAAATGATGACAGTAAATTTTACCCCCATCCCACCCCCACTCCCCCACTACCAAAAAAAAAAAAAAAAACAAAAAAAAAACAAAAAAAAAAACAAAAAAAAATCCATATAAAGCATGTAATTAATACACCATCAGTAAATGACCTTGCCAAAAAATGTTTACCAGATGTAAAACTTTCAAATATTATTTGGAGACCGAGATAATTGCATAATGCTCCTTATATATATATATATATATATATATATATATATATATATATATATATATATATGGTAGGGTTCCAGTGAGAACATGTGCTTAGGTGAGAATATGAGAGCACATCATGTGTATTCATCTAATATTTTTAATGGTCTAGATTATATTAAGTGTGTGCAAACGCGCATTAAATGTGTGCAAACGCGATTTAGTGTGTTTGCACACATTTAATGTGCGTTCGCACACACTTAATCCAATATAGGCTATTAAAAAATATTATATGGATGCACATGATGTGTTCTCACGTTCTCACCTAAACACATGTTCTCATATGATCCTAACTCTCTCTCTCTCTCTCTATCTCTCTCTCTCTATATATATATATATATATATATATATATATATATATATATATATATATATATATATATATATATATGATCTCAACCACTCAGTGAGATTTATCAATGACCTATGATTTTAGTAAAAATAATACATGGTTAATTTTATAATTATTACAAATGTTCAAGTTTGTAATATTTATAAAATTGACATCAATTTCTTTCTCTTTATTTTTCAGCAACCTTCAACTATTAATTTATACGTACAAATGGATGAATAAAATCAATCATTACTTTTCACATGAACCTTCTCGTATATATTAGAATTTGTATCCTTTAATGTAACTTTTTATGATAAATTTGTAATTGATGAAATAGTCATTTAATTCATGAGTCGCTAATAAATATAATGAGAAAAATATAATAATGATATATATATATATATATATATATACACGTCATGGTACATATTAAATGGTACAAAATTTAATACAAATAATGGTATACTTTTCTATATAGAAAATGAGGAATTTTATCTAATTAACTCACAAGATAAATTCAGTATGCAAAATAAAACAAAAGAAAAGCGAAATTATGAATAATTTTAATTATAAATGGATACAAATTTATAGTTTGTTTCATCATCATTTAAAAATAAAAAGAATTATATTTCAAATTTGATTGGTTTTGTTTTTAAGGAAACCAATGTGGTTGTATTAAAGAAAGCCTGAAATCGAGTCAGGTGGGACTGAGTCCCAGTACATAGCAATAGAGTTCTCAAAAGCTATAGATGCTAAAGTGTGCGCATAATAGTTCTCTGACCTAGGAATAAACTTAACCAAACAGTGATGAAAAGTACATATGATAGACCTGCACCTATCAATAGCGTATCCAACATATGAACGAAACGGGGCTTGAGCGGATGACAAGTAGCTCTGCAATGTGCTGCAATCGCTTCCTTAGCCATGATAAAGCTTCCCCAACAGCGACCGCTTCTGCCATAAGGGGAGAGAAGCAACTCTGAATGGGGGCGTTGAATGCCGCTACATATCCTCCGTCGCTGTTGAAGAGCACCCCGCACCCACCGTCGCAGAGTTGGTTGTATGGTGATAGCCGGCGTCGACATGGCACAACCGTGGCCGGGCAGCAACATAGTGGACCGACGCACCTGCTGGCAGCGGCGTCATTGCGGCAACCGGAGCAGCCACGGGACTGGAGGCGGTCTCGGCCGGAGCATCGGCAGTGGGGTGATGGACGGATAGCCATGTTTGCATGGTGGCTATAATGGCTCGAATCAAGTTGTTGGGCATTGGCAAACAGGCATTCCACACCGCACCATTCCGCATTTTCCATATATGGTATAATATAGTAGCTGCGTAGACAATTCCATTATGATCTAGAGTATTCAACAACTTACTAAACCAAACATGAAAAATATTTGTAACAATATTTGGGAGTGGGAGGTTAGATTTAGCCCATATGGATCTAGCATAGTCACACAAGACTAATGACTGCATAGTGTACTCATGTAACAAACCACACATAGCACATCACGGATCAATATCAACCCTCTTTATAAGCAAGTTAGCGGTAGTGGGCAGAACATCACTTATAGCTCTCCACAAAAAGGTCTTCCATTTGGGTGGTATTTTCAGTTTCCATAAAGCGAGCCATTTATCAAAAACATCATCCCTGTTATAGTTATACTCACCAATAATGAGTCTGTAGCCTGCCTTTACTGTATAGCAACCTTTTGGGTCCCCATGCTAGTACCATGTGTCTTTATAATCCGGGGAGATTGGTATCTTTAAAATTCGTGTCACATCACTCGGCTGAAATATATCTGTCAAAATATGAGGATCCCAAGTCACAGTTTCTTGATCTATCAATCGCATCACTTTTGCTCCAGCCAAATGGGGAGGCATTTCAGTGTGTATCATAGGGTCTTGCTCATCCTGGAGCCAAGGATGATTCCATATTAATGTTGATTCTCCATCCCCAATTCGTCGTCTTGCACCACTACAAATTAAATCTTTTGCTGCCATAATCCTACGCCAACAAAAGCTGGGATTATTACCCAAACTTGCCTCAGAAAAGGTTAGCATGTGGTAATACCTGGCTTTATAAACTCGAGATACCAATGAATCAGTTTTCGTAAGGAGCCTCCATGCCTGCTTCCCCAACATAGCCAAATTAAAAGCCCTTAGATCCTTGAATCTCAGTCCACCATATTTCTTAGGGAGACAAAGCTTGTCTCATGCCTTCCAGTGTATACAACTCTCCGTCCCATTGCCCCACCAATGCCGGTTCATAACTCGTTCCAATGTTGTGCAGGTAGACATAGGTAATAGAAATACACTCATCGAAAAGGTTGGCATAGCTTGTGCTACAATTTTCAAGAGAACTTCCTTACCAGCTTGTGAGAGCAGCTTTTTATTCCATGACCCAATTCTCTGCTTGATTTTATCCTCAATATACGAAAAGGCTGCCTTTTTATTCCTTCCCACAAATGATGGGAGGCCCAAATACTTCCCGAAATTCGGTGCACCTGCTACACCCAAGATCTGCGCCACTACCTCCCTGCCATCATCTCCAGTATTTTTACTAAAACATATACTTGACTTATGGTAGTTGACCACCTGCCCAGATAAATTCTCATATACAGTCAGACGGTTCTTAATCTCTTCCGCCTCCTGAATGTTAGCCTTAAAGAATAAGAGACTTATCATCTGCAAAAAATAAGTGAGTGATAGGTGGGGTTCCTCTTGCTACCCTGCATCCATGAATAGATCCCATAGTTTGGGCCTGCTGCAAAAGTAAGGATAAACCCTCTGCACAGATAATAAAAAGATAGGGAGATAGCGGATCACCCTGTCTTAAGCCTCTGGTTGGTTTCAAACTGCTATTCTGTTTTCCATTAATTAAGAAACTACAGGAAACCGCAGTAACATATAACATAATCAGCTCAATCCATCTACTATCAAAACCCAGGGCCAATAACATACCACGCAAAAAAATTCACTCCATACGATCATAAGCTTTAGCCATATCCAATTTAAGATCCCCCCCAGCTTACATTTCCACACTGTTCCCTATTAAGATAATGTCCCACCTCAGCTGCCAGGAGAATATTATCAGTTATCAACCTCTCCGGTATAAAGGCACTTTGCGACTCAGATATAATTTCCTCCATCATAGGCTTCATTCTATTCGTAATTACCTTCGCCATAACCCTATACAACACATTACTTAAGGCTATTAGCCTAAGGTCAGAGACTTGCTGTGAAACACTTATCTTCGGGATTAGAACAACATCTGTATCATTTAAGCCGGTCGGCAACGTGCGAGAGTTTAAACATTGGACAATAAAACTCGACACCCCCCACCTACCACATCCCAAAACTGCTGATAGAACCCTGGGTTCATTCCATCGGGGCCAGGTGCCTTATCAGGAAACATAGAAAAAAGTGCATGCTTAACCTCATCCACAGTAAATGGTTCTAGTAGGGTTTCATTATGCAAGTGGGTGACCCTTCGCACAACTGACTCGAAAAAATCATTCCCACCCACTAGGTGATTAGAGCAAAAAATATTGTCAAAATAATCAATTTATCACATCACGCATGGCATTGCCTTCCACCCACTCCCCTTCATTATTCATAAGTCTAGTAATAGTATTCTTCTTTTTTCGATGAGAAGCATACCTGTGATAAAACTTGGTGTTGGCATCCGCATCCTTGAGCCAGTGCTGCTTGGCTCTCTGCCGCCAGTATATGTCCTCCTGAGCCTCAAGACGAGACAACTACTCCTCCACACGCTGGAATTTAGCTAGTGATGCTATATCCATACGCCCTCTAAGACGCAACTGCTCCTTCTGTAAATTCTTTATTTGCTCCCCAAACTTATGAAAGCGGTCTCCCCCCCCCCCCCCCCCCCCCCCCCATATCTGTAGGCGGGCTCCACAGAATTGAATACAACTCTGCAAACCCTCCCCCTTCCCTTCATCCCATGCCTCCTGCACCACAGGCCTACAACCCTCATCCTTCAACCATGCCATCTCGAATCTGAAACCCCTCCCCCCATCCTTCCCGATTCTCGAGGTTCATAGATTCCCAAGAAAAGAGTTGAATGGTCAGACTTTCTGGTTAATAGATTAGTGACTCTGCCCCCCACCACTATATGCCTCCAGTCATTCGATACCAAAACCTTGTCTAGTTTCTCCTCTATCCATTCAGTTGTTCCTTATCCCTTTTCCCATGTAAACTGGTAGCCCTCAATGGGCAGCTGAAACAGCCCACACTCTTCAACAGTATCCCCAAAACCGCGTAGGAGACTATTGGGATGCGGGTTCCCCCCCCCCCCCATCTTCTCATGTTGAAAGAGGAGGTCATTGAAGTCCCCTACCACCACCCATGTAAAGTTGACTTGGCTTTCAGTGACTTCAACAAATCCCACGATTCTTGGCGTCTATGACGTTCCGGAAAGCCATAGTAACATGTCATTCGCCAGTTCGGGAAACCTGCAATATCCACCTCTATATCAATATGGTTGCAGGAATAACTCGTCAGTCTCATCGTATTATTCCTTCTCCAGAGCAATGCTAGTCCACCACTTAAACCCCTGTTATCAACATAAAACAATCCTTCAAAACCCAGCCTGACACGAATGCGTTCAGCATGCAATCGCCCCACCTTGGTTTCCATTAAAAAAATAAAATCAGGCTGCTTACGGGACGCAAGGTCCACAACTTCCCGAACTGTCCGTGGATTGCCCAAGCTACGGCAGTTCCAGCTAAGGGTACTCATTGGGTCGGGCGGGTCTGGGAACCAGAACCCGCCAGTTGCAAGTTTTTTGGAAGCTCAGTCATTACCACATCATCACCATTCAATGAACGATTCCCGCCGCCCTCCCCCTCCCTGCGGCGTTTCGCAACCCCAACCACACCAGTACTGCCACCATCACTGCCCAGTCCTTCATCCAACCCATGCTGCCGGAGCTGACGTCGGCCCACGCCGACCTGATGGTAATAACCAGCTTCCACCAATCAGCCTGGGGCCTCGGGAACCACCCGCCCAGAGCTCTGGGCCGTATAGGTACTCTTCCACTGGCATGACCGAATCCCTCACCCGTCGGCAAAATTTGTATGCATGGCCCAGCATTCCACAAAAGAAACAATATGTGTGCAACTGTTCGTACCTGAACGAAACCCAACAACTCGTTTTGTCACGTTTGATGAATTTCATACGCTGTTTGATAGGTTTATCAACAGGGAGTGAAACCCTAATACGATAAAAAGCCCTCCACGGAACATCTACAAACCGATCATCACTCTTGACAAAAGCTCCGAGAAAGTTTCCAATCTGCTCTAATATCAGCTCAGACGTATACCCCATCGGCAGGTCATGAACCTGCACCCATATGTCAACCATATCCAGAACCACAGATGTCGGCATAACCCCGTCTGGCACTTGCTTGCACATCAAGGTACTATTATAAAATGACTATGGCCCCTCATTCAGGACTCGTTGCACATCCGTTATGTGATGGAAAACAAAGAGAAAAAGACCCGGTTGAATTTCCATGGCCTGAACACCACTTACCAGTTGCCAAACGGATGCCATCACCTAACTCATGAACTCGAGCTTAACCAATTTCCTAGTCAAGAAGCGACCGACGATCGCCCATGTCTCCTCGACACTGCCGGCGGCCACCTCCCCTTCTTCGGCCGCTATCGTCGGTTCGAAACTCGCCTCTTCCTCTTCAAGTATCATGTCAGCCCACAGGGCAGTGATCCCTGCCACGCCTGCTGTTGACGTCGATGCTGCCATGCTTGTTGCCAGGTAAACTCATTTGGAAAAGCGCCGAAAAACTATGCCGGATGAAAAGTCTATGTATTGACACGAAAACCCTAGAAACCCTAGGTAGAGAGAGAATCTTATTATTTTGTATTATATAATTGAATCCAAATTTGATTGGTTTACTTAGCATATATTTGAAAATTAATTAATATATAATAATTCAAATGAAAAAAATACCCACATAGTGTAATTATTGTGTGTATATTAATATATATAGTAAATTCATTATTGTTGAGAGCAATCGTTATACCATACACCATGTTGCATATAGGACTATGCGCCTATGTATAAAATGGTGTCGTATTGAACTTTTACTGTTAGTGGGAATTGACGGGACGGACGCCTCTCCGTCCGTCCAATAACTTTTTTTTTAACTAAATATATATCTCGCCTTTATTCTTCTCAAAGTCTCCACTTTCAAGCATTCAAAAAATCAAAAACACAGAGCACCATTTTCCGCGAAAAAGAGCAAAACCCGCCAAGTAAGAAACCGTCATCACATTCCTCTGCCAGAGCAATATACCAGCGCGAAGAAAGGTGAGTCTACACACATTTTTTTGATTGGAGATTGAACTACCTATAATGTGTTGGATACCTTTGCGAAAGCTTCTGGACAGTACATAAATTATGATAAATCTGCTGCTTGTTTTAGTGCTAATGTGCCACAGAATATGCGTAATGAAGTGGTTGATTTCCTGGGGGTGGAGGAAGGAGAAACCAGTGGAAGGTATCTGGACTTGCCCTCTCTTGTGGGAAGGCGGAAAAAGGCTATCCTAGGCTTTCTGAAGGATCGGATTCTGACCAGAATTCGCTCATGGAATGCCAAGTTTTTATCCAGAGCAGGTAGGGAAGTTCTCCTTAAGAATGTGATACAGGCAATGCCGGCATACGCTATGATGGTTTTTTTGTTGCCTACTGGGCTCTGCCGTGAGATAGAGGTCATTATGAAACACAATTGGTGGATAGGCAGTGTTGGAAATGGTCGTGGAATAAAGTGGCGCTCCTGGGAAGGACTGTGTAAGCCCAAAGCGAATGGGGGTATGGGTTTTCACGGTTTGCATAAGATGAATTTAGCCCTACTAGGGAAACAAGCCTGGAGATTAATTACGAAACCTGCTAGCCTAGTTGCCCAGGTGTACAAGTCACGCTACTACCCAAAGTGTGGTTTTTTTGACATGGTAGAGGGGTGTAACCCTTCATTTATTTGGAGGGGAATGTTGGAGGTAAAAGTATGTTTAAGGGAGGGTTGTAGAAGGGCAATTGGTGATGGGAATGAGACTACTATTGGCACAAATCCGTGGCTACCAGTGGACACCCGTACGTGGAAACGGAGCTACACCCTACAATTTACGAAGCTCCGGTGTCCTTTCTCTTGAATATACAAGGTATTGGCTAGGATGTGGATTGTGTAACTAATGTGTTTAATACCCGTGATGCTAATTTAATTTTGAACATCCTTGTTAGCTTACGGAGGCCACGCGATCAATGGATTTGGCAATGGGATAGTAAGGGTGCTTATACAGTCAAATCCTGCTATAACCATCTTACTATGGTGGCTGCAGATGACCGCCCTTGGACTAGGATTTGGAACTTGCATATTCCGCCAAAGGTGAAGAGTTTCGCATGGCAGCTAGCGTCGTCCTATCTTCCTACATGTGATATTTTGAGGTTTAAAAATGTTGTTTGTGCTTTGAATTGCCATATGTGCAGGGGTGTGGAGGAATCGACACTACATCTGTTTATTTTTTGTTTGCCAGCACGACTGTGGGGTATTTTAGGGATGCCGCTTTTAGCCAACTACACGAGTAACCTCCTAAGTAGCTGGTTTTTTTTGGGCATTTAATTCTCTTTCACCTAGCGCACTGCCTAGGTTTATTATGGGGTGTTGGGGTATGGACTAGTAGAAACGAGTCAGTATGGAAGGGACATGTGTTTGATTTAAATGCTATGTTGCATAAGGCTTTATGTTTTTTGGACAGTTGGGTGCATGCAAATGAGAAGCCAGTACCGCCATCCACGAGTCCAGGCGTGATGGCTTGGACGAAACCTGCACAAGGTAGACTCAAGCTGAATACGGATGCAACTCTAAGACAAGGAGATAATGCAATGGGTCTAGGATGGGTCTTGCGGGATGACAATGGAAATTTCCTAGCGACTAAGAATGTGGTGAAGCCTGGCATTTTTTTAGTGAAGGGGCCGAAGCGTTGTGCATCCGGGAGGCTATAAGCTGGTTGAAGGATACATGTATGGTTTGTGTTGACGTGGAGACTGACTGTCAAGATGTTTTTAATGCTGTTAGTTCGTTTTCGTTTAATTCTGCTTTTGGATTTGTAGTGGATGATATTAAGAATTTGGCATCTTAAATTGATGATGTCCAATTTCGTTGTGTAAAGCGATCTGCGAATTGTGCCGCCCACTCTGTTGCTAGGGAGGCCTTTTCTGAGTCAGGTTGCGGGAAGTAGCTAGACTCTCCACCATCTTTCCTTGTAAACATTCTTGCTCATGATTTAATCAATTAATCTTTCCCTTTTAAAAAAAAAAAAAAAAAAAAAAAGGAGCATCGGAAGATGGTTGTGACGTTACCTTTCCGAAACTTGGATCTGGAATCTAAATGCAGTGACAGATACTTCACAGATTTGAATTTGTATTTCATTGTCATTGGAATAAATTGACGAAATACATACGAAGGTCAAAGGAAGAAATGAAGAAGATAGAAGGAAGAATAATTAAGATGGAGATTTTTTGCAGATTTTTTATTTTGTATATGTAGATTTTTAGATTTTGTGGAAAACCTAATAAAAGGTGAGAAATTGACTTAATTAGTAATATATGTATAGTAATTTATCTTTTTTTTAATATTATTAACTCTAATTATTAACTTAATTACCATATATAAAAACAACCTAATAAATGTATATTAATATGAATAATTTTTAACATAATTAGAATAATAATTATTAGTGTACTAATCTGACCATTATTAGCTTATTTATTTATTAATTAACAAAATAATAATTCCTTAATTTTACTAAAATTTGTTCAATTAATTCATTAAATTCAAAAAATAGTAAAAATTAATATGAATAATTATTAGCTTAATTAGAATAATTATTATTAGTGGACCATTATTAACTTTACTACAATTAATTAATTCCTTAATTTTAGCAAACTAATAATTCCTTAATTATACTAAAATATATTTTATTAATTAATTCCTTAATTTTGGAAAATAGTAATATTTCTATAATATAATGTATAATTACTAGCTTAATTAGAATAATAATTATTAGTGTATAAGTATGAAGTTTGGACCATTATTACAACTAGATATCGATGCACGGTCTAAACTTATATAATTAAATATGAAGTATTATTATAAAATTTATAATAAAAACTATTAATGTTATTAAATTGCATATATATAAAAAAAATATAAGTTTTATTTAATAATAAAATTTTTATTTAATAATTATGTTGATTTGGTATGAAAAATCATACCCTTTAAATATTAAAATTACTAAAGCTTTAAGATTGTTAATTCTTGAAATAACATTATACAATTTTTATTTTTTTTTTTGAAAGCCAAAAGAATCAGATTATATTAGCCACCAAGGACTGAATAAAAGCAGGAGGTACATCCCTCCATACAGAACGGCTAGCTACTGCAGTTATGTGTTTAGATAAGGAATGAGCCACATGATTGGCCTCCCTATTCACAAAACAAACTAGTGTTCCAGGCATAATATTAATTAAACGATTGCAAGACAATAAAATGAAACCAAAGTAATTACGAAATGAACTGGCACACTTTAATCCTGAGACCAAAACCGATGAATCCGTGTAAAGTCTTCCATCTGAATACCCATTATCCTTCAACCAAGAGAGCCTCGCGTAGCGCCATTGCCTCCGCTAAGGGGGGATCATGCGGACACGATAGAGGGCCATTGGCTGCCACCACGAAGAAGGAGTCGCTATCCATAACATAAAACCAAATGCAGCCGCATGATTAGTTCCGTGGAAACCGGCATCAACGTAGCATTGATAAGGCACAGGAACCTGAGATGCCGTAGCAGTAGGTGTCGGTTGCAGCATAGCGTTTCGGCAGCAGGCTTGTTCATGACCAAAAATTGCTTTTTTTTTATTTTGGATAATAGACTAATGATTGAAAGAGATCAATCTTAGCTTTTGTTAATATATTGTTGACATTCGTTATTGCATATGAGACAATAAAAAGAAATTGTTTTCTTAAAATGTTGAAAAACAATATCTTATTTGACGAAATCAATGGCATTTTTAGAACTAAACTCAATTTTCTTTTTTTCTTTTTTGATAACACGTACGTCTCTAAAATCTTCCAGTAATGTATAATTTGAAATGGATTTTGTTTAAATTATATAAGTTAAAAATAAAACTTATATAATAATGAAAGATGATGCAGTCGTGTTCTTTTTTTCTTTTTGAAATTATGATTGTAAATTACTGGCCTGCAAATTGGGTGTCTGCCCACAAAAACGGATCGTTATGCTGTGCATCGTATGCACCATGCATGGTGCATACGGATGCAAAAATGACGTCGTTTTATTAAAAACGCGCATTTCACTTTAAAAAAAAAAATTCAGTTTCGATTCCCCTCAACAACATTATGTTGTTCATTCATTCTGGAATTTTAATTTATAGATTCTGAAATTTTAGTTAATAGATTCTGAAATTTTAGTTCATTGATTACGGATATTTAGACGTGAATCGAAACTGATTTCTTTTCATTCACACTGGATATTTAGTTCATTAATTATGGATATTTAGTTCATAGATTCTGGAATTTTAGTTCATTGATTCTGGATATATAGTTCAAATTATGCACAATATAATGTTGTTGCTGGGAATCAAAACAGAATTTTTTTTCTTTTAGGTGAGCTGCGCGTTTTTAATAAAACGACGTCGTTTTTGCATCCGTATGCACCATGCATGGTGGATACGGATGCACAGCATTATTTGCCCACAAAAACCAACAAATAGTTTCACAAACAAAAATTAACAAAGTAAAATTTATAGTAACCGTGAAAGTTTAATGAAGTATTCATTTCTTCCCTCAAAGCTCATATATGCAATGACAAACACACCAAACCAAACCATTCTTGATGAAGGACAAAAATATAAACACTACCATGAACGTTGCCTCAACTCAACACCATCTTCTTCCATCTCACGATGAAAGACGGCATCTCCTAACCTTCATATGTTTAGAAGAATTCAACAAAATTGCTAATTAACTTTTCAACCTGACAACTTGTAACCCCAAACTCATAAAAACGACAAAGAATATATCACATTTATTGTCAACAACACAAAATCTGAATATTTGCTCAGGCCAAAACACATTAAAAGATTTAATGACACATTGGAATTCACATAATACTTGAAACACTGATTCTAATTGCTCTTGCCGAAACCTTCTTTTACCCTGAATATGGCCACTAACATTACCACCATTAGTTGGAACAATGTATACATTAATTGGTTTTACTATGTTAACAGCTAGTTACATCTACAACACCAAAACAAAAAAACACCCCACTCAGAAAATCAACTACAGGTGGTCTATCTTCTTGAACAACAGTCCCCTCATGCATCTCGATCCGTGACTATGAAAGCCTGATTGGTGTCGAAGATGATGGAGAACAGATCCTATAGTTCAAGATGCGTTCTTCTTCTTTCTTTAATTCAATTCTTGATTTCTGGTTCTCAGCTAAGCCGCCATTGATAACTCTCCCAAAGCTCAAGATGCATTCTTCTTCTTTCTCTCTTTTCATCTCCTTCACCCATATCTTCTTCCTATGGGATACATTTTGCTATTTGCACCACCTGATCAAACTTGTAATTAATAATTTGTTAATTCAAAATTTAATTAATTAAAATATTTTTTAAGAAAAAAATAAACATCACCTTCTCCAGTGAGAAGGCACTGTCTTCCCACGGGAGATGGCAACTAGCCAGGGCCGTTCCAATAAAAATTGGGGTCCTGTGCAATATTTGAATTTGGGCCCCTTTTTCAATTAATTTTATATATAAATAATAATTGTTCAAAAAGTTGTCTTCAAAAATCCAGATGAATATTTTCTAGAAGACATAAAATCCTAAGGAAAAAATAAAAATTTATTTAGAAACCTATGAATAGATAATTAATCAAGAAACAAATTCTTGAATATATTATTCTGAAATCAGAATTATTAAGTCATGTAAATAAAACAATAAACAAGAATTGTAAAATAATACGTAATTTTAATTACCTATCAAGAGAATTGAAGAACTTGAGAGTTTGAGAATTGGAGAATCAGTATCACACGAGTAGAATCTGTCGTCTTTCCCAAATTTAAATTACCTAATCTAGTTCAAATACACAAATATTCAAATTAAAAAAATTCAATATTTGAATTAATTCAAATACCTAGAATTCACAAATAGCACTCTCAAATTAAAAGAATAAAAGTTCAAATACCTAAATTGTTAGGCAGTAAGCAATTTGTTGTAGTTTGAGTCTCGTCTCTTCCGTGATTTCTCTTTCCGACTTTCTTTTTTTTTTTTTTGAAAATTTCTCTTTCCGACTTTCTGTTTGTGAAACTTTAGAATTTTGATTAGGTTAATATAGGTTATATAGTTAATAGGTTCTAGATTAGGTTAATTTAGATATTTGTTACGTATGTTGGTGTGAAAGTGGCCAAGTGGGCTTTGATTTTTTAAAGAAAGGTTCACTAACATTGGGCTTTCTTTAATTGGTTGAAGTCCAAAAGCAAAAGCCTATATATGCTATATTTTTTTTTTAATTAAGGGGCCCCCAAAATTTTGGGGGCCCTGTGCGCCTGCCCTGGGCAGACATGCCCAGGGACGGCCCTGCAACTAGCCCAGTGGGTCGCCTTCTCACCGGAGAAGGCGACCCAGGTAGAAACTACCTGGGTAACCCACCCCGTCATCTTCCACAAATTATGCCCTGGAAATGTGTTCACCATGAATGGTGAACACGGGTCCAAACGGCGCCGTTTTACGTTAAAAAAAAATCGCAAATGTGGTGTTAACGGCGCGCGTTTGGTCAGATTATGAATTTTCTGTTATGAGATTATGAATGTACTGTAAATTCATAATCTCATAACAAAAAATTCAAAATTGCATAAAAGAAAAACATTTATTAGATTATGAATTTTCTGTTATGATGAGATTATGAATTTACTGTAAATTCATAATCTCCTAACAGAAAATTCATAATTTATTAATGTTGAAGAAGCTTGCGCTACAGAGGAGCAACCATGCTTTCGGACGGGAATGTGTAGGCATGGCTCCAAAGTGAATGTGCAGGCATGGATTCATAATTTATGAATGTCCGAAATCATTGCTCACCTCAAATTAAAGTGAAACCGCGAAATGTGAAAATGAAGAAGAAAAGTCACGCGATTAATTAAGGAGAAAAAAAAAAAAAGATAACGGTGCACTAACGCCGTTGGCATGGTGAACACGGTTCTATGGCATAACGATTGGTCATCTTCTCTTTTTTTTTTCTTTTTTTTTTAATTAATATTTTGAAGGTTAAAAAAATGAATAATAAATATTAATATTTGACCACATTTAATGATGGTGGACTTTTCTATTTGCACCACCTATAAAGCTATTATACATATATAAATAGGTGGTGTAAATAGCAAATTGGGTGGTGCAAATAGAATTACCCTAGAAATAACATAGAAAATGTTTTAGAGAACTCAAAAGACACATTGGAAATAACATGTAGTAATTACTCATTATTAGAAAAGGCTGATTGATAAATATTATAGATCCAGCTGTCGAGATTTCTGAGGTGCCTTCTAGGGTGCCTGAAATGGATAATGAGCCAGTGACGCATAGACGCACATATGCGGAGAGCGTGACTGGGCGGATCGCGACCAGTCAAGAGCAACAGCAAGGCCTATCTGTTCAGGCTGACATCCATGCAGAGATCGAAGCGGAAGAGGAGGATGATCCTTTGTGTCCTACAATCCAGCTAACCAAAGTGGAGGTGGAGAGGATACGGGCTTCCGTGACAGAAGGCAATTATCATCAAGGTATTGGGCAGGCGGGTTAGCTACGAATACATGCTCCAACGGTTAACGACCATGTGAAAACCGAAAAGTAATTTGGATTTTGAAATTATGCCGTGAACCTTAAATTAGCTGAACCTGAACTTCTACTTCATTTTTAAACTTATATTAGATTTTGATCGATTAATTTTTGTTATTTAAAGATAGTAAATAACAGAAAATAAAAGCAGTAAGTAAATCAAGTACACAAAGATTTGTTACGCAGTTCGGAGCGCTTCTCCTACGTCTGCGGGGCAACCCACGTCAGCCCAATCCACTATTGATGTTCACCAAGGAGTTTTACAATAGAATGGTACATTAAACTCCCACAGTCTTAACTACCATACTACAAACAACCTTCCTAACATCCAACCTGGACCGTGACGTGCATGCCTTGATAACCTTCGAACAATACTTCAACTGAGTCAGGCGCAGACAGTAGCTCAGCAGAATAATAATATAATTAATTCTCAATTCGTTAGCTGTGTTCACTTCTCAGAATAGTAACTCTCAAAAATGGCAAGTTTCCACAACTAGTAACCTTCCTATTTATAGCAATATCCCTTCCATCAGACTTGCCTCATTTCATGCTTGATTCATTATCTTCCATTCATTTCATTTAGATTCCCATAATATGCTTGAACCATACATTCATAGCTGACTTCCTCTTCATAGACATTAATTGTGAACCACCCAAAAAAGTCTCTTATGAAGAATAACAATGGTCCAAGAGTTTTTGTTTAAACCTAAGACTATGACTTATAAAAATAAATTAGCCAATCATAGGTTTAATGTGTACAAAATATGTACACTTACAATCTCCCCCTCTGGCAATTTATTTGGCAAAAACTATAGCATCTTACACTTTGGGCAAACAAGAAAGATACAATAATTTTATTAAAAAACCCTTAGTATATGTGCCATACAATAACCTAAGGTCAGAAAAAATTATTACCAAAAAACTCTTGTAGACCATGTTCCATGAACTCATAGTATTAATTTTCAGAGAATATGTGTGCTGTATATGAACCCCGAAAACTTCAATATTCAGATAGAATAGTTGATCACCAATAGAAAGATTAAATAAAAGATGATCATCCAATAACAATAGATTTACTGTTTAGATAATGATAACCAGTAACTGATAATAATAGTCATAAACTGAAGAGATATATAAGTCAGAGATTACCAAAAGAAGTGTAGCATAATAGAGTAGTAAACAAGCCATACTAAAAAAAAAAAATCCATATGCTGCAGTCATCATGCTTTCCTACTACTCCCCCTTTCTTGTATCTTCCCTTATTTCATATTCCAAAATAGTTAACCAAGTAAAACTCCCATTTCTCATAAAACTCCCCCTTTCTTCAAAAGCTCCTTTCTATTACTCCCCCTTTTTTTGCCAAATAAGTGACAAAAATGATCGGTGAACATCAAATCAGTGGATTAGACTAGTGAGTTGACGGGGTGCCCGACCTTCTTTCCCGTAAAATAGCAAGAAGCTTATCCAACATTCATCCATATTGATCAATAGTAATTATCATATACCAAGAAGGTAGTGTTGTCATATTCATTCCATGTTCGCAATAGTAGAAAAACCATTCAGATATTCTTTATAAAAAGCTATCAAACCACCAATAACACGAGAGTCTGAATAACATGATAATCCAAAGGATATGATAACCCAAATAATATGGTAACTTGGATAATCTAATAATCCGAATATTTTCAACCAAAAAGATAATCCGATATCCAATAATATCCACTAAAGCCAATAAGAGAAACCATATAAAGAGAATCCAATAACTAATACCAGATAACTTTTGCTTGACGATGAAATAGAGAGAATAGCTCCATAATAGTTCCTTTTTGCTTTTTACGAAATTTTTTGCCACATGAACCTGCACAAGTGAAAATAGAAAAGAGAAACACAGAACAGGGTACATGCAATCTTGAAAACGACTTAGCAAATAACAAAGAAGCACAAGAATTCAAGAAATTTTCAATTTTGGTCAAACAAGACAAGAAGATGATTCAGGCACAGAATCACAACAGATAGCATGGAAAACACACAACCAAACAAAAACACACACGGTCATGACCAGACCAAACAAATAACACAAAGAAATAAACACATTAATCAAATTGCACCAAATTTATCATTCAAGCAAACATATTTTAACACTGGAAACACCAACAAAAAGGCATAATCAAAGAATTATCAAAAACAACCAACACAACGTAGATATGACATTTAGTGAACACACAGAAACAGCCAATAACAAAACAAAAGAATAACCCAAGCAAATTAAACGAACACTTTAAAATAAATGAACAAGTAAAGAGAAAGAATCTGAAAGATTAAAAGTACCTGATGATTTAATGAATACAGAGATACACGTATATATATATATATATATATATATATATATATAAACTAGAATGGATAATTCATGATCAAAAGGATATATGCACAATAATATCAAAACAAACATCATCTTTAGGGAATTCAAGATAAAGATAAGGTGGATAGATAAGAAACTAATAAGACCTGAACACTTGGCTTTTAAAACGTGAATTCAAGATAGTTTTTATGACTGCTTAGCCTTAAGACTTAATCTGCACACGAGAGAAAAAAAATATTAGTAACACTAAGTAATATTTATTTGTGAATTAGTATACCTGAAATTTTATTAACACGGGCAAAAAGAAATTTAATTAGCTGGATTGCTGACCCCCTAATTTTTTATGCCACAACTCAGACTCATTTATGATGGACCTGCAACAGAGGATATCATTTGTTAGAATATAGCAGCTGTCTGTTGATCGCTTACCTTCCATAACACATTGTTTTTCATTATCCATAACACTACAGTTGTCTTTGGTGAAGCTAACATTCCAGTTTTGGTCGCAAAGTTGGCTAATGCTTATGAGGTTGGCATGGAGTCCGTTTACCAGTAGCACCTTTTTCAACTTCGGTAGACCTGCAACATTTAGAGTACCTACTCCGGTTACTTGTCCTTTGACTCCATCACCAAAAGTTACTTCACCGTTGCTTGTGTTTATGTCACTTAGAAATTTTGTGTTTCCAGTCATGTGACGTGAGCAACCGCTGTCGAAGTACCATTTTTCATCCCTACCTGCATTTTTAGCGTGAAAGGATACAAAACTGATATAATCGAATTTCTTTACCCATACTTGTTTGATAAATGGAGTAATGTACTTATGGCTATATTTTTTGGCCCTTTGTTCTTTTTAGAAGTAATAACACTCAGGTCTGATGTGTCCTCGTAACCTGCAATAGTGACACACTGGATTATATACCTTATAGTTAAACTTGTTACGTACTGTACCTCATGTTCGCCATGATAAGCTAGTGGTAGGCGCTGATTCACGATATTGTTTAGCTGTGCTTGACTCAGGAGTATCTTCTGGACGTGGATCAGATGTCTTGACAAAAGTAGTTTTGTCTTTGTTGGTTGATCCAGTAAAGCCAATACCAAACCTTGCACATGATTGCCGTCCAGAACCAAGAATTTCATAAAGAGTTGAAGTGGTATCCATCATTTGGATTTTCTTTTTATAAGTACTCAGTTCCAGCTTCAGTTCCTTGACTTCCTGTTTCAGTTTGTCTTCTCGGTCAGTGTATTCTTTAATTAATGCGTCCCTATCTGCTACTTGACCTTTGAACACGTTTACAGCATTTTGCAATACTCTAACTTCACTAGACACTATACGATTTGCTTTAAGTAATGCTTCCCACTTGGGATACAACTTGTTAAACTCTACTTCATAAGATAAATCTGATATTTTTTCATGGTCTTCCGCTGAGTTGTATTCACCACCCTCCGTGTCAGATGCATCTCCAGGTTCTGAACATGTCGCAACTCTAGTAGTAAAAGCTACAAAATTACCGAACATTTCTTCTGCGCAGAGCCAGCAGCTTCTGATTCAGGTTCGTCATCACTCCAAGTTGTGGCTGTCATGGACTTCTTTCGCCTAAGATAAGTTGGACATTCAGCTTGAACATGACCAAATCCCTCACACTCGTAACATTTTATTCCTTTGTTGTTTGATTTTTCCCTGGAGCGGGCTGGACGTGAGGCAGCAGGTTTTGAGTTTGACATGCTAGTTTTTGTATCAGTTTTCGACATGTTTGAGCTTGCTCCTTTTTGAAATTTTTTGTTTTGTGAATTCTTCTGAGATATTTGTTTCAAAAAATTAGAAAATTGTTTAGTTAAAAATGTAACTGGATCATCACCTGATTCGTCTGGGTTAGCGGTATCATCATGTTCTTCAGCGACAAATGCAACTGTCTTTTGATTTTTGGTGTGATCAGTAAGAATTTCCATTTCGTAGGTTCGAAGATTGCCCATTAGTTGAGCCACTGATTTGTTCTCCCAGCCATCATGTTCTTGAATAGCGGTTACCTTCATCCTGAATCTCGGAGGTAAAGATCTTAGGATTTTTTTGACAAGTTTTTGTTGGGAGAAAGGTTTTCCAAGAATTGTTGCTCGATTAGCTAACTCTTGTATGCGTTCGTGAAAACTCGCAATATCTTTGTCATCGTTCATACGTAGTTCTTCAAATTCAGTCTTTACCAGCTGAAGCTTTGACTGTTTGACTGAACACGTACCTTCATAGGTGGTTTCGAGTATTTTCCACGCAGTTTTTGCACAATCAATACCTGTAACCAACGAAAATTGATAGTCATGCATTAAGGAATAGATTGTGTCAAGAGCCTTATCATTATATCCAGCAGTGGTAATTTCAACTTGAGTTCTCTCGGTTTCAGGTTTTATCACTGGTGGATCACCGTCTTTTTCTCCAGGTTTTGTAGGTGGCGTCCAACCAGTCAGTACCGCCCGCCAAATCTGATCTCCTTGAGCTTTAAGTTGAGTTTTTGTTCGAGCCTTCCAGTATGTGTAGTTGTCACCTGTAAGCTGGGGAAGTGGCCTGAACCATTCCATTCTGAAACACTTAGCAACAAGTGAGATTGAACAAAGTAATAACAAGAAGAACAGTATTAAAAACCGAAGAACACTAAAAAATAAGGCACACGTAAAAGCCAGATCGAAAGACTAGTAACTTAAGCCTCCAGGCTCTGATACCAATTGAAATTATGCTGTGAACCTTAAATTAGCTGAACCTGAACTTCTACTTGATTTTTAAACTTATATTAGATTTTGATCGATTAATTTTTGTTATTTAAAGATAGTAAATAACAGAAAATAAAAGCAGTAAGTAAATCAAGTACACAAAGATTTGTTACGCAGTTCGGAGCGCTTCTCCTACGTCTGCGGGGCAACCCACGTCAGCCCAATCCACTATTGATGTTCACCAAGGAGTTTTACAATAGAACGGTACATTAAACTCTCACAGTCTTAACTACCATACTACAAACAACCTTCCTAACATCCAACCTGGACCGTGACGTGCATGCCTTGATAACCTTCGAACAATACTTCAACTGAGTCAGGCGCAGACAGTAGCTCAGTAGAATAATAATATAATTAATTCTCAATTCGTTAGCTATGTTCACTTCTCAGAATAGTAACTCTAAAAAATGGCAAGTTTCCACAACTAGTAACCTTCCTATTTATAGCAATATCCCTTCCATCAGACTTGCCTCATTTCATGCTTGATTCATTCTCTTCCATTCATTTCATTTAGATTCCCATAATATGCTTGAACCATACATTCATAGCTGACTTCCTCTTCATAGACATTAATTGTGAACCACCCAAAAAAGTCTCTTATGAAGAATAACAATGGTCCAAGAGTTTTTGTTTAAACCTAAGACTATGACTTATAAAAATAAATTATCCAATCATAGGTTTAATGTGTATAAAATATGTACACTTACAGATTTGATAGCCATTGGAAATGACTACTACCTGGTACATTTTTGCTCTATTGATGACTTAGAGTTCGCGATGTATGAAGGTCCCTGGATGGTGCTGGATCACTATTTGATCGTGAAACCATGGGAACCAGATTTTGATCCCATGGACGACACTACAGAGAAGGTTTTGGTTTGGGCATGGGTTCCTTGTATCCTAGTGGAATACTATGATATGATATTCCTTAGGAAGCTCGGGAATCGAATCGGCCGGACGATACGCATCGACCAGGCCACCAACCTAGTGTCTCGAGGTATGTTCGCCAGGATTTGAATGGAGATCGATATGAGGAAACCCCTTATATCGAAATTCACCTATGAGGGAAAGGTTAGAAATGTAGCGCATGAAGGCATGCATTTGGTTTGTTTCTCATGTGGTCTGTACGGGCACGCCAAAGAGACCTGCCCGAAGGTACAGAAGCCATCATGGGAGCATGGAAAGGATGCTGCGGGTATGGACACAAACCAGGCTGATACTGTGAACACTTCCAAAGTGGCGAATGATGCCGAAGACCCAAAGGTGCCATTTAGAGAGTGGACCCTCGCGCCTCAGAGGAAGGGCAGGTCGCCAGTGTCATCGTTTGCAGGAACCAGCGTCCAGGGAGTAACAGGGGGGTGCGAAGAACAGAGATGGACTTGGGATTCACGCGACTAGTTTGCGCTATTTTGCTACAGGAGATAACAAAGTGGCGGTGGAGGAAGCAGTTGATGGACATACAGGGTCACCGGGAGTGGAGAGGAGGGATGGGCGACCAGCTACGGTTGTTGAGAGAGGCAGACGACGCCGCTTACCGGCCACACTCAAGCAACTAGAGGAGAAAGAGGCAGGAGGCCAATCATCATAGCCATGGAGAAGCAAATTGTGAATGAGCCGTTGCATCCTCAGGGGCAGTCTCATGGCGCTTCGACTTCTGGACCCAGACCGCGGCGGGAAGGTGGCAGCTCCTCCAGACAGCGGCGGAGGAAACTGAGCATGTTGTCGTCTGGGGTGAACAGGGAGGTTTGGTGATAAGCTCAACACGAGTTTATGTGGGCGACACTGGTGACATGGCCCCTTCGCCGGTGTGGCAATCATCTAAAGAACATTTTGGGGACCTACCAGAACGGCTTGATGACGAGGGGGATGTGGTCATGGACCTCGAGGAGGGTATATTGCAGTGCGGGAGTGGAGGTAACGGGGGAGCTCAATGAGCACCCCTACGTGTGTTTCCTTTCTTTAGTTTGTTTTTGGGCTTGTTTCATTTATTCCCCTTGTTTCTTTTATGGATTGCATATTTTGGAACTGTCAGGGTGCAGGAGGCAAGCGTTTCCTCCGCGCCCTTAATTTTCTTATTCAGACTCATAGACCAAGCATCTTAGTGCTCTTTGAACCAAAAGTCTCGGGGCTCATGCGACGGAAATCTGCAAGAAAACGGATTTTGCTTACTGGGTTCGGGTTGAAGCTGTTGGTTTCAGCGGCTCCATTTGGGTCTTTTGGAAGAACCCGGTGCGGGTCACGGTCCAATGTACTCACCCACAGTTCATTATCCTGTAGGTGATGTCAGATAACCAGCCGCCGTGGCATCTAGCCTCAGTTTACGGGAGCCCGACGCATCATCTGCGTCGGCGTTTGTGGAAGGATTTGAGACAAACAGTGCAGGGTGTTACGGGGCCTTGGCTCACAGCAGGGGACTTTAATTCGGTCCTCAACAAGAAAGAAACAAGCAACTACAATGCTTTCTCAGCACATCGCACTTCGGACTTCATGAATTGGGTCTAAGACGAGGGGCTCATCGATCTGGGCTTCTCGGGGTCCAAACTCACTTCGGTGAAGGGCGGGAAAGAGGACAATCTCAAGGGGGCACGGCTAGATAGAGCTATGTGCAACCCGGACTGGCGCACTAGATTCCCAGGTGCGTGTGTTACTCATTTTGCACGGATTGCCTCTGACCACGTGCCTTTATTATTACAGGTGGAAGGGAGACGTCACCAGCTAGCGCCGGCACCTTTCATTTTCCAAGCAGCTTGGCTTACCCACGCTGATGTGCATGGTGTAGTTGAGTGCACCTAGAGGTCTGATCGAAACATTTTAGAGAACACACGGACTTTGACGAATGAGTTGGTGAGATGGAATAAAAAATCCTTTGGTAACATGTTCAAAAGAAAAAGGAACTTGACGAACAGGATTAATGGAATTCAAAAGATTTTAGCAAATAGATAGCATAGAGGCCTCACCAAACTCGAGGCGAAACTTAATGAGGACCTCGAAGACACCCTGCATTAGGAGGAACTTATTTGGTTCCAGAAATCCAGGGAGGATTGGATTTACTCTGGAGACAGGAATACAACATATTATCACGCAACGGCTACATTTCGGAAATCTAGAAATGTTGTCCAAGGTACCTAGGCCAGATGGTTTCCAAGCAGAGCTTTATCAACACATGTGGGACAAATTGGAGGGGACATCTTCAAGCTGGTGCAAGAGGCGTTCGTGACGGGTACCATTCCAGCAGAGATAAATGACACCCTTATTGCTTTGATCCCAAAAGTGCAGGCTCCAGAGGACATTAAACAATTCAGACCTATTAGTCTCTGCAATGTCAGCTATAAGATTATTACGAAGACGATAACCAACAAATTTAAGCTCATCCTACCCAGGACCGTGGGGACTTTCCAGAGCTCCTTCGTCCCAGGGCGTCAGATTTCAGACAATGTCCTCATCTTTAGGAAGTCATGCACACCATGCAAGAAAAGCGGGGCACGAAGGGCTACATGACGATCAAAATTGACCTCGAAAAGGCTTATGATCGGTTGTCTTGGAGCTTCATTCGGGTCACTTTGGACAAAGCGGGCTTTACTGGCACGATTAGAGACCTCATGATGACATGCATTCAAACTTCTAGGCTCTCCGTCATTTGGAATGGGGAGCGCCTGGAGCCTTTCTACCCGGAACGGGGCATTTGGCCGGGCGATGCTATGTCGCCGGCTATTTTTGTGTTGTGCATGGAGCGACTTAGTCAGTCAATTGTAGCCACGGCCGATCTCAACAAATGGAAAGGTATAAAACTAGCTGCTAATGGTCCTGTACTAACACACTTATGTTTTGCAGATGACATGGTCCTCTTCACGGAGGCATCAGACAAATAGGTAGAGGTTGTGACAGAGTGCCTGGACCGGTTCTGCAGGGTTTCGGGACAGAAGATCAGTCTGAGCAGGTCCCAGGTTTTCTTTTCAAAAAACTTGGACCCAGGTTACGCAGATGACATTGCACGTCGCCTGAACATCCCACGAACCACTGACCTGGGCAAATATCTAGGGGTGCCTGCTCTTCATGGTAGAGTAACCACTGCAACCTACTCGGACTTATTGGAAAGAATTTCGGGACGTCTCGAAGGGTAGAAGGCGAAAACTTTGTCTTTGGCAGGTAGGGTCATTTTGGCCAAATCGGTTTTGAACGCTATACCTACTTATACAATGCATACGGCTACTCTTCCCAAAGGTATTTGCTTGGAAATTGAGAAACGGATGAGGAAGTTCATTTGGGGTGTCAAAGGAACGGAGAACAAGTTGAGCCTAGCAAGCTGGGATTTGGTCACGACCGGAAAGGATGCCAGAGTGCTGGGAGTCAAACGCCTCCATGAGATGAACATGGCATACATGGCCAAACTAGGTTGGCGGCTCAAGGCGGGGGCGGATAGCATTTGGGCACGAACTCTTAGCACAAAGTACAGGATGAGTGGGGGGAATCAGGGCAAGGCGACCAACAAACGCAAGTTTTCAAATGTGTGGCGAGACATAACAGCCGCGCGAGATTTAGTGGAAAAAGGCCTAAAATTAATCGTCCAAAACAGCAAGACGACTAGGTTCTGGATGGACTCATGGATCACGCCCGAGCCTTTATATAACCAGCTCACTTCACCACTTGATTTGCCGGTGCTCTATGCAAACATTTGGGATTTCTGAGATGATCAGCGAGGGTGGAAATGGGAGATTCTGGGAGACAAGTTACCGATGGTGGCAAAAGAAAGACTTATGGGTTTCATCCTAGCGGAGGAAAGCCTACCTGATAGAATAGGATGGGGCTTAGACATTAGTGAGAATTTCTCTATCAGATCGGCATACAATATGATGGTTAACAGCGAGCCAATTAATGACGAGAGCAAGTGGCGAAGGACTTGGCGCCTACGCGTTCCGGCAAGAATAACAATGTTCTTGTGGCTCATTCGACATGGGAAGATCCTCACTAACGCCGAAAGAGGTAGGCGCAGGTTAACAACTAACATATGTTGCTTTTGATGTGCAGGCCAGACAGAAGACTTGGACCATCTTTTCAGATTCTGCCCTGCAGTGGATTAAATCTAGGAGTCGGCCATCCAGGGAAGGCTGAACGACCATCTACGAACGATGATATGGAGCGAATGGCTAGAGACAAATTTAGAGGGAGAAGCGAGTTTTGGCTTCGGAGACGACTGGCCGGAACGTTTCAGCACCCGGCTATGGTGGATTTGGCGGTGGCGCAACGAAGAGGTCTTCAAAGGGCGGTCCACGACGACAAGTCAGAAGGTCGACTGGCTTTCTCTTTACGATCAGGAGGTTAAAGCGACCTTTGAGAAGCACCGACACCCAGCTATGGGACGCACGACGCCCATGAAAGTTAGAGCAAGATGGAGGAAGCCGGCTACTGGATGGTTAAAGCTTAATACGGATGGTTGCAGCAAAGGAAACGACGTAGCGGGATGTGAAGGCGTGCTACGGGACTCGAATGGGAATTGGTGTCGTGGTTTCACCTTCAACATCGGACAATGCCGAGCTTTGGAAGCTGAAGCATGGGGGATTTTGCAAGGACTGCACATGGCGGAAGAATATGGCACTACCGAACTGGAAATAGAATGCGATTCGAGGAAGATAGTTGAGGCCCTTCGCTGGCCAATACGGCGTCACGCCGTTTCCAGCAACGTTATCAGGCAATGCGTGGAAATGGCTGAGAAGTTCCCGGAGGTGGCCGTCACGCACGTCTTCTGGGAAGGAAATAAGGCAGTGGACATATTAGCTACGGCGTCGCTCTCCCATGCAAATGGTCTTCGAATCCTTCTTGACATACCTCAGGTGGTAACCGACATTATCCGGCTTGACAAGCTTGGTGCAAATGTTTCCAGACATGTTCCCCAAGATACAACTGGGGCACTCGATCATCTATG
This sequence comes from Ipomoea nil, assembly GCF_001879475.1. NCBI lineage: Eukaryota > Viridiplantae > Streptophyta > Magnoliopsida > Solanales > Convolvulaceae > Ipomoea > Ipomoea nil. The sequence goes on along the minus strand of NW_017617859.1, from coordinate 30,904 downwards.
AATCCCTGGGTATCCCCCTCCTTTTCTACCAAAAATACACGTTGATCTCCTTTGTACTAATAATTTTACAAATTTTTCAAAACTACGTAGTTTTTACTGGGCGAGAAACTAACAATTATTTTTATTTACCAAAAGTTGTGGCTTTATTATATATATAGATATATAGATATATAGTTTAATTCCTTAATTTTTTTAATTTATTAATAAGAATAAGCATAATTTGAATTACAACCAATTAATTAATTGTATGAATTTTTTTTTAATTTATTAATTAATGGGAAAATTGCATCTTTGGTCCCTGAGTTATACCCAAGTTCTGACTCAGTCCCTGAGTTATTACCGTATCCATTTTTAGTCCCTCAGTTATGAACGAAGTGGCGCATTTGGTCCCTGACCGTTAAAATTGACAGAAAAATTATAAAATATTTAAAATTTGAGGGGTAAAGTAGGAAATTCACATTTTATTCTCCTTTTTATATCAAAATCACTTTCACAACATTATTTTTCACTTCTTAGCCTCTTATTTCAAGATTGTTCAATTCTAAAAGTATTTCAATAACTTTAGTATGACTTGTTATGAACATGACTCTCGTATAACAAACTTAAGACTTAGCAAAAATAAAGAAACACTTGATCGTTGTCTTCAGGCGTGTGAAACAGACTATCCTATCAATTTTCAAAATTTTTTACTAAGCAACAAAGGTAATCAAATCAGAACTTTTGAGATACCAAATGATGTCAAATTTCCCAGTTTGCTTTTATGAGAAATTCACCAACGGAATAACTTGAGATATTTAGTATGTAAATTTTTTTTTTTCATATGCAGTAGTTTTGTCAATAATCATTTTTAGAAGTTACAAAAGTTTTTAGAATTTTCATAACTGAGTCTTAGGTTCCTCATTCATTACTCTGATTTTTAAGAAGACAAGGGAGGTGATGGATATATATATATATATATATATATATATATATATATATATATATATATATATATATATATATATATATATATATATATATATAATTTTCATATATTGTCAAGATATACTATTCTTAATTAAGTTACTGCAAAGCTTACGAAAGAATTTTATGTACTAAAAATCTCAAGTTACTCCCTTGGTGAATTTGTCATAAAAATAACCTGAGAAATTTGATATCTTCTTGTATTTAAAAAGTTATGGTTTGATTACCATTATGTTTAGTAAGGGAAATCAGAAACTTTTAGGATTGTGTGTTTTACATGCTTGATGACAATGATCAAGTGTTCTCTTGTTTGTACTGAGTCACATGTTCCTTATACGAGACTCAAGTTACTAACAAGTCGAAGATTATTGAATTGCTTTTGGAATTGAAGAATCTTGAAAAAGAATGCTAAGAAGTTGAAATAATGTTGCAAAAGTGATTTCAATATAAGAAAGAAAATAAAATGTGAATTTACTACTTTACCTTTAAAATTTTAAATATTTTTTTAATTTTTCCATTAGTTTTAACGGTCAGGGACCAAATGCGCCACTTCGCTCATAACTCAGGGACTAAAAACGGATACGGTCATAACTCAGGGACTGAGTCGTCACTACCATTATAACTCAGGGACCAAACTCGCAATTTTCCCTTAATTAATTGTATTATTTTATTTTATTTTATTTCAAATTTATTTGCTAGACTTTATCATGAAATTTCTGAACCACTTCATCATCATCATCCTCTGCAGCATTGGCATCAATTTGTGAGAAGACGATATCATCACCCAAATTCGAATTTCTTGACCTCAAGCATAGGTACTTTAACCATTTCACTCCGGCAGCGTAGTGGATAATCTCTTCTGGATAAACCACGGTTTCCAATAAATCAACCATCTCGTTATCACCTCCATTGCGAAAGCGTGAGATGGTTATTAGCATCTCATCCAATACCCTAGCCTGCACAGTTCTGAATAATTGAGTTTTTGTATGCTATGTGAAACCAAAGATTTTTTAAAATAGTGCAAGATGGTATGATTGAACATTGTTAACCATAGCAAATATTCCAAACTCACAATCAAGATGCTTCAAAAAGGTGAAAACCAAAATTTTATAAAATTATAAAGCAAGAGCAGATCTTGTACGTCATGTATGGAGCATCAATGATGCCTATGGCCTTGCTGGAGATCCCAATGTCAGGATGGACTTGCTTTAGCATGCACCTTGAAGATGTATATCTTGTACATCTCTGATGACTTCTTCACCCTCTTCTTCTTATCTCCGGGCGTCGCGGTTCCACCCTCCTTGGGAGTTTCTTCTCGACCTTGGGCTTCTTCTCCGCTCAACCTTTCTCTGCCGGAGCCTTCATCTCTGCCTTGGATGCCATCTTCGCTAGAGAGAGAACACAAAAATATTTTTAAAAAGAGGAAGGATAGCGATTGGGGAAGGGCTTCTTGCGAATTGAAAGGTATGGGTGATGACATTCACGCATTTGAGAATCAGAATGCAGGCAGATCACAATGCAATTTACAGCTATATTGATCATGTATGTATGCGTCTATTTTACGTATACAAAAAGAAAGGAGCATCGGAATATGGTTGTCACGTTACATTTTCGGAACTTGGATCTGGAATCTAAATGCAGTGACAGATACTTCACAAATTTGAATTTGTCTTTCATTGGAATAAACTAACGAAATACATACGAAGATCAAAGGAAGAAATGAAGAAGACAGAAGGAAGAATAATTAAGATGGAGATTTTTTGCAGATTTTTTACTTTGTATATTTTTTAACTAGGAATCCCACTCTTTGAAAGTGCCTCCCACCACCTACAACACCAAGAAGACAATGATATATATATATATATATATATATATATATATATATATATATATATCACAAATTGTAATTATTCTAGTAAAATTATATATGGTCATTTTAGTAAGAATAATTGATTACGGTAATAAATTTAATCAAAATATTTATGGTTAGTTAATAAAATAAATGATTTTAATAAAATAATTATAAGTTTAGTTTTATAAAAATGCACTTAGTACGTTTTAGGGGGAAAATGACATAGGAGGATTTTAGTTATATCTATATATCTATATATCTATATATCTATCACCAGGACTATGTGGTCCAATGGTACCCGGGTTGAACTTCCATTAGGAAGGTTGTGAGTTCAAGCCTCAGTGGAGGCGTTATTAGCTCTTTGTGTGAACAGATACTACAATGTAATAGAGCTAGTAGCGTTCAAAAAAAATATATATATATATCTATCTATTTATATATTAAAGTCAGGGAACATATTTTCTCTCCAAAGTGTGAAAGCATTTATTATATTCACATTATTTTATAAATTCATGTAATTTAAATTACAAATCAACATCAACATAATTATTAAATTAGTCAACATAACATGTCTATATCATTAATTTATAAACTATTACATATATTATATATTATATCTCTATGTCTTCTCCCCTCTTCTCTTCTTTCTCTTCTATTCTCTTCTCTATCTCTATCTCTATCTCTATCTCTTATATATGAAAGCAAAATAATTTGAGAAAAATATCTCTCTATCTTTATCTCTATATCTCTATATATATTAAAGCAAAATGATAATCCTCATAAATAATTAAATAAAAATGAGAAGAAAATCAAAGCGAATAATATGCAAAAAGATTTTAGTGGATATGAGAGTAATTCACAAAATTAATTTGAGTAATAATTGTTGATTCATAATTGAGAATTAACATTGCAATAATTATGTTATGTTTCTAACATTAATTGATTGGAGATAAATTTAAAATTCAGAATAAATATTTACATAACATCTACACCTACTTCAACACTATAAATAAACCATAATCCACAGGACCACAACTAATACTACAGAAGTAGGAGGATGGTTGTAGCTAGAATAGGGAGAAGAATATTTATGGGAGTTTAGATCTCTTATAGAGCTTTATATCGTGCGATCTAGGGAAGATGAATCAAGAAATTCGCAGTAGACATGAAGAAACAGCTGAGGATAAAAATCATACATTCTTTCCGAACCTAGGGCTTCGATTCTTGGAGATGTTCTTTCTTGGAAGCAAAGGCAACTGTTAGCCGTAGCTCATGAATGCGAAGAAGAAGAAGCAGCTTATGTAACTATTTTACCCTGATAAATAAAAATTTTAAAAAGGTTTAAGTTTTTTTGATCAATTTCCACCGGTGATTTGGCGAGAAGGACCAAATATTCTAAAAAAACATAGTTAAAGGACTAAATTATTAGCTTTAAAAGTCAGGGAGCGAAATTAACATGCACCCTATAGTCATTTGTTAAATTAATAATAGTATGTGCATCGTACGACACACACACACACACACACACACACACACACACACAGATATATATATATATATATATATATATATATATATATATATATATATATATATATATATATATATATATATATATATATATATATATATATATATATATATACTAGTTTTTTACGCGCATTGCGCGATTGGGATAATGCCCAATGTTTTTTTTTTAAATAAATACTTTAAAGTATATTAAGGCAATATTATATTGAAATTGTTCATGCATAGATAATTGAAGGTTGAATTTGCGTATTTAAATAGGTAATTCTTCTCCCAAAGGTTGAGTCCCCAACTCCAAGGGCCCCCCACACTCCGACCCGACAGAGCATTGTGGGAAGTTGTAAATCACGGTGACTCAATGGTTCAGCAGACAGGACCAAATGCAGGTGCGAACAAGGAATCTGCCCACTTTGGACATAATTCCCGCACTGCCGCCGCCGAGGTTCAAACCTTGGTCTCTTCTCCCAAATACTGCCCACTAAACCATTGAGCTAAGCCCGTGCGGGTTAAATAGGTAATTCTAAGTTTACAAATGCAACATAATATAGTCAAGATTGATTATAATTGTCAATAAAATAATTGTATAGGTATGGTTGAAACCAAATACGGGACATAAGAGAGAACAAATAAAAATTAGGGCATAAAATATTAAATATATATACTAATATTGTTTGAGGAGATTTCGACATTAGGATTTGTGGTTAAGATCTATTAAGACTTTAATATTAGAATTAGATTAATGGTGTAATTATAATTCTATATTAGACGTTAATATTAGAATTAGACTAACGGTGACGGTATTTAACGGAAAAGTTAAATGGATAATCATATAATTAAGGATAAATTAGAAAAACTTTAAAAAAAATTAAAACCTGAACAATTTGAACCATTCATTTGATTTAATAATTGATGAATTTGAATGTAAAAATTTTTACATTTGAGAAAAATAAAGAAAATATAACTAATGAAAATATTTCTCTTAATTAATTTATTGATAATGAATAATTTTTTTCACTGAATTAAGACATTGTAAGGACAATGTAGCGAATATAATCAATTAATAAATTTGAATATAAAGAAATTTTTATATTGTAGAACAATAAAGACAATATAACTAATACAATTATTTCTCTTATTTAATTTATTGATAATGAATAATTTTTTTTTTTTGAATAAAGGCATTGTGGACACATAATTCTAAATTAAATAAATGCATATCTATAATTTTTTGTTGTAGCTACTAAATTATTATTAATTTAATAAGAGTAAAATAGAGTACTAATTATGCCAACTTTGATTGGGATGAGGTTCGAACCTAAGACCTTTTTTTTTTTTTTTATTGAAATCAATGAGTAAGTTAACGGTGAACTAACGGCAATTCTTAAAATTTTAACGGAATTAGTAACGGTGTGTGGGTATTTTAGGAAATTTTAGTGTACAATTTAAATCTTATCAATCTTTTAATCAATCTGAGCCATTCATTTGATTAAAATCTATGACCGCCATTTTTTCTACTCATTATAGGCCTAACTCTCTTGGGCTCTTATTAGTATAGTAGATATAGTAGATATATATATATATATATATATATATATATATATGTATGTATATATATATATATATATATATATATATGTATGTATATATATATATATATATATATATATATATATATATATATATATTAGGTACGGTAGTGTAGTTATTATTATTATTAGGGTGAATCAACGATTTGGTCCCTCAGTTATTTGCGACTTGTCAATGTAGCCCCTCAATTGCGTATTCATCGATTTGGTCCCCGAAAATAATTGTTTTTCGTCAATTTAGTCCCTATGGCCGTATTTCAACAAGACTCAGGCGAGACCTCCGATTTGCCCTGGGCATTTTGGTCTTTTCACACCTTCTTCATTAACTCTAACCAAGCTTCACAGGAGAACCTCAAGCTCGCTGGAGGGAGCTCCATCTCTTCTCTACTCGTCCAAATGAGCTCACCGTCGTATAACCACCCAAGAACTGATATTACACTCTGAATTCCACAATACTTTGAAGATCATATCGTTTTCCCAGCTGCCATGGAGAACAACGGCGTTTACTACTCCTAAAATCTGCCGACTGTGATGGTGACCAACGACAACGGAGTGGATGCTCCTGGGTTGAGAGCTCTAGTTAGCGTCCCCGTCTCCACTAATCACTTCAACATCCTCGTTTGCGCTCCCGATTCCGAGAAATCGACGGTTAGTCACAGCATAACCTAGCGCCACGCAATTCGGGCCAAAAGAGTTCACGACATTCCCAGAGCAACTGCGTTTGCAGTTGTCGGAACTCCACCTCGAGACCACCTTGCCTGAGCGCCGCCGTGACAAACCTCGAGACTTGCCGAACCGGGTTCATGGAGCTAGGCGTGTTAGATGAATAGATAGTGCCATTTTCCCCACCATTTCCGACGATAATGACACGCACTTGATTTCTAACACTTTGGCTCTCATTAACAACGCCTCTGCTCCCAGGGAACATATTTTCTCTCCAAAGTGTGAAAGCATTTATTATATTCACATTATTTTATAAATTCATGTAATTTAAATTACAAATCAACATCAACATAATTATTAAATTAGTCAACATAACATGTCTATATCATTAATTTATAAACTATTACATATATTATATATTATATCTCTATGTCTTCTCCCCTCTTCTCTTCTTTCTCTTCTATTCTCTTCTCTATCTCTATCTCTATCTCTATCTCTTATATATGAAAGCAAAATAATTTGAGAAAAATATCTATCTCTATGTTTATCTCTATATCTCTATATATATTAAAGCAAAATGATAATCCTCATAAATAATTAAATAAAAATGAGAAGAAAATCAAAGCGAATAATATGCAAAAAGATTTTAGTGGATATGAGAGTAATTCACAAAATTAATTTGAGTAATAATTGTTGATTCATAATTGAGAATTAACATTGCAATAATTATGTTATGTTTCTAACATTTATTGATTGGAGATAAATTTAAAATTCAGAATAAATATTTACATAACATCTACACCTACTTCAACACTATAAATAAACCATCATCCACAGGACCACAACTAATACTACAGAAGTAGGAGGATGGTTGTGGCTAGAATAGGGAGAAGAATATTTATGGGAGTTTAGATCTCTTATAGAGCTTTATATCGTGCGATCTAGGGAAGATGAATCAAGAAATTCGCAGTAGACATGAAGAAACAGCTGAGAATAAAAATCATACATTCTTTCCGAACCAAGGGCTTCGATTCTTGGAGATGTTCTTTCTTGGAAGCAGAGGCAACTGTTAGCCGTAGCTCATGAATGCGAAGAAGAAGAAGCAGCTTATGTAACTATTTTACCCTGATAAATAAAATTTTTAAAAAGGTTTAAGTTTTTTTGATCAATTTCCACCGGTGATTTGGCGAGAAGGACCAAATATTCTAAAAAAACATAGTTAAAGGACTAAATTATTAGCTTTAAAAGTCAGGGAGCGAAATTAACATGCACCCTATAGTCATTTGTTAAATTAATAATAGTCTGTGCATCGTACGACACACACACACACACACACACACACACACACACACACACACACACACACACACACACATATATATATATATATATATATATATATATATATATATATATATACTAGTTTTTTACGCGCATTGCGCGATTGGGATAATGCCCAATGTTTTTTTTTTTAAATAAATACTTTAAAGTATATTAAGGCAATATTATATTGAAATTGTTCATGCATAGATAATTAAGGGTTGAATTTGCGTATTTAAATAGGTAATTCTTCTCCCAAAGGTTGAGTCCCCAACTCCAAGGGCCCCCCACACTCCGACCAGACAGAGCATTGTGGGAAGTTGTAAATCACGGTGACTCAATGGTTCAGCAGACAGGACCAAATGCAAGTGCGAACAAGGAATCTGCCCACTTTGGACACAATTCCCGCACTGCCGCCGCCGAGGTTCAAACCTTGGCCTCTTCTCCCAAATACTGCCCACTAAACCATTGAGCTAAGCCCGTGCGGGTTAAATAGGTAATTCTAAGTTTACAAATGCAACATAATATAGTCAAGATTGATTATAATTGTCAATAAAATAATTGTATAGGTATGGTTGAAACCAAATACGGGACATAAGAGAGAACAAATAAAAATTAGGGCATAAAATATTAAATATATATACTAATATTGTTTGAGGAGATTTCGACATTAGGATTTGTGGTTAAGTTCTATTAAGACTTTAATATTAGAATTAGATTAATGGTGTAATTATAATTCTATATTAGACGTTAATATTAGAATTAGACTAACGGTGACGGTATTTAACGGAAAAGTTAAATGGATAATCATATAATTAAGGATAAATTAGAAAAACTTTAAAAAACATTAAAACCTGAACAATTTGAACCATTCATTTGATTTAATAATTGATGAATTTGAATGTAAAAATTTTTACATTTGAGAAAAATAAAGAAAATATAACTAATGAAAATATTTCTCTTAATTAATTTATTGATAATGAATAATTTTTTTCACTGAATTAAGACATTGTAAGGACAATGTAGCGAATATAATCAATTAATAAATTTGAATATAAAGAAATTTTTATATTGTAGAACAATAAAGACAATATAACTAATACAATTATTTCTCTTATTTAATTTATTGATAATGAATAATTTTTTTTTTTGAATAAAGGCATTGTGGACACATAATTCTAAATTAAATAAATGCATATCTATAATTTTTTGTTGTAGCTACTAAATTATTATTAATTTAATAAGAGTAAAATAGAGTACTAATTATGCCAACTTTGATTGGGATGAGGTTCGAACCTAAGACCTTTTTTTTTTTTTTTTATTGAAATCAATGAGTAAGTTAACGGTGAACTAACGGCAATTCTTAAAATTTTAACGGAATTAGTAACGGTGTGTGGGTATTTTAGGAAATTTTAGTGTACAATTTAAATCTTATCAATCTTTTAATCAATCTGAGCCATTCATTTGATTAAAATCTATGACCGCCATTTTTTCTACTCATTATAGGCCTAACTCTCTTGGGCTCTTATTAGTATAGTAGATATAGTAAATATATATATATATATATATATATATATATATATATATATATATATATATGTATATATATATATATATATATATATATATATATATATATATATATATATATATATATTAGGTACGGTAGTGTAGTTATTATTATTATTAGGGTGAATCAACGATTTGGTCCCTCAGTTATTTGCGACTTGTCAATGTAGCCCCTCAATTGCGTATTCATTGATTTGGTCCCCGAAAATAATTGTTTTTCGTCAATTTAGTCCCTATGGCCGTATTTCATCAAGACTCAGGCGAGACCTCCGATTTGCCCTGGGCATTTTGGTCTTTTCACACCTTCTTCATTAACTCTAACCAAGCTTCGCAGGAGAACCTCAAGCTCGCTGGAGGGAGCTCCATCTCTTCTCTACTCGTCCAAATGAGCTCACCGTCGTATAACCACCCAAGAACTGATATTACACTCTGAATTCCACAATACTTTGAAGATCATATCGTTTTCCCAGCTGCCATGGAGAACAACGGCGTTTACTACTCCTAAAATCTGCCGACTGTGATGGTGACCAACGACAACGGAGTGGATGCTCCTGGGTTGAGAGCTCTAGTTAGCGTCCCCGTCTCCACTAATCACTTCAACATCCTCGTTTGCGCTCCCGATTCCGAGAAATCGACGGTTAGTCACAGCATAACCTAGCGCCATGCAATTCGGGCCAAAAGAGTTCACGACATTCCCAGAGCCACTGCGTTTGCAGTTGTCGGAACTCCACCTCGAGACCACCTTGCCTGAGCGCCGCCGTGACAAACCTCGAGACTTGCCGAACCGGGTTCATGGAGCTAGGCGTGTTAGATGAATAGATAGTGCCGTTTTCCCCACCATTTCCGACGATAATGACACGCACTTGATTTTTAACACTTTGGCTCTCATTAACAACGCCTCTGCTCCCAGGGAAACTACCTACAAGGATGGTTTTCCGACGTGGGTTTCACCCGGTGACCGGAAACTGCTCTAGAACAGCTCCAGGACAGCTCCGCCGTCAGGCCGAACCTAGTGGTAGCTTGGGACGGCTCCGGCGACTTCAAGACCGTCAAGGCCGTTCTTGTTGCCGCTGCTTTGAGGCGGCGGCGTGGAAGTGGACGGTTTGTCATCCATTTAAAGCGCGGCATTTTCTGGGAAAATGTTGACATTGGGAGGAAGACGAAGAACATCATGCTTGTTGGCGATGGATTGAGGCGCACCATAATCACCGGCAGCCGGAGCGTTGGCGGTGGTTCCTGATGCTTGTAAGAAGAGTCTAAGAGACTAAGAGACTAAATACATGAAAAGACCAAAATGCCCAGGGCAAATCGGAGCTCTCGCCTGGGTCTTGACGGAATACGGCCATAGGGACTAAATTGACGAAAAACAATTATTTTCGAGGACCAAATTGATGAATACGCAATTGAGGGGCTACATTGACAAGTCGCAAATAATTGAGGGACCAAATCGTTGATTCATCCTTATTATTATTATTATTAGTACAAAATATATTTATTTGTTTATTATCAATACGTTTGCTAGTGACAACCTTCTTTGTCAATGGCGAGTTTATCTGCATAATTTCAGATAGACATTGAGACATTGATGCAGCATTCAACAATCTACCGGAGTTGCAACACGTCCATCGTCGTTGTTGCCTTCGTCATCTACGAAGTAACGTGATGACATAGTTCAGGAATAAGAGGCTGAAGTCGTTAGTTTCGGAGGCAGGTAGTTCCATAAAGCAAAGAGACTTCGACTTTGCAATGAAGACTATACGAGAGATGTTTCTAGATGCATATCAGTACTTGGAAAAAATCCCACCGAAATAGTGGGCATTGTCTCATGACGGTGGACACAGGTTTGGCAATATGACGATCAATAGTTCTGAATCTTTCAACATGCGTTCCGCTGGTGAGTTTATGCAACAAGCTGGATTGTGTTGACTAACCGGTATTGATAAGGAGATGTGGGAACGGTTCAAGTACAATGCAACATTCGCTCCTTTAACAACCAAAGAGGGATATACCAGGTAGCACTGACTTTGTTAGTACAATGCAACCATGCTTATCAAACCGTATCAATTCTTTTTTTTGAGTGCTACTGACTTTGTTACAATGTAGTATCTATTCATAACTACTTTCTCAATCTACTGAAACACAAAGAGTCAATACCGCCTGCACTGAGGCTCAAACCACAACCTCCAATATGGGAGTGCAACTTTGGTGCCACTAGACCACAAGGTCTTGGCGTATCAATTCTTTAATTGGAGTTAATTACCTAAATGGTCTCTTGACTATAGCAAAATTACCAATTTGGTCCTTGACTATTTTTTTTTATCAATTAAGTCTCTCAACTTTAAAAATCTTAACCAATTCTGTCCTCTGTTTGTTTTGCCATTAACTTGAGATCAAATTGGTAATTTCGCTATAGTCAATGGACCATTTCAATAATTAACTTTAAAGGTGGGAAATTCGGTTCAGTTTTCCCAATCTGAACCCTACCGAACCGAACAGCTCGGTAAAAAAACCGAACCGAATGTCGTTTAATTTAAAGGTGGGAAATTCGGTTCAGTTTTCCCAAACCGAACCCTACAGAACCGAATAGCTCGGTAAAAAAACCGAACCGAATATGGTTTAATTTTTTTTTAATATAATAATAATAATAATAATAATAATAATAATAATAATAATAATAATAATAATAATAATAATAATAATAATAGTAATAATAATAATAATAATAATAATAATAATAATAATAATAATAATAATAATAATAATAATAATAATAATAATAATAATAATAAAAGTAAATTCAAGTCACTTGTTGCCTGCTTTGTCGTTCAGTTCATATTCTCACTGGTATCTCTCGTAAATGTTTTATTTGATTTCTTTATGACTTGTTATCAACTTTGCAACCACATTTGTTCTTTGTCTCACAATTATCTTTAACTCGAGTTGTTCATAAAATATTTAGTATTTTGCTTAGTTTCATGTTTCTATGAAATTAATGTACTTCAATATCATTCTAATTTTGATTTCTAGAGCTTGAAAATATTTTTCCAGTGCACTGAAATCAGGGCCGGCTGACTTGCCCAGGGCTGCCGCACAGGGCCCCCAAATTTTGGGGGCCCCTTATTTAAAAAAAAAATTATACTATATATATATATATATATATATATATATATATATATATATATATATATATATCTCAAGCGAAATAGTGAATCATGGAAGCATGTGAAGCCGACAAAGTCAAAAACCTATTACCCTAAGCGACTAAGCCTTTAATGTAGCGTATTGCGTACGAGTATTACGGCGGAGAGTGGCGGATACACGGAGTAGACGGACAGATCACAGAAGAGACAAGAGACAATTGTCTAATACTCTAAGAGTAAATTCCAGCATTGGTCCTCCAACTATCATGATTTTTCACAATTGATCCTCGACTTTCAATTTGGACAATTTAGACACTTGACTATTAAAATATTTTCAATATTGGCCTTTCCGTCCAAGGTTGGTTAAGTAGACGTTAAAATGAGGGTTAAAATAGTCTTTTAGCTGGCTCTGCATATAATACATCGTCCATCTTCTCCATATACCCTTTTTCTGTTAACTCTTAGCCATGGCTGACATCGTCGTTCTCCTCCATCCAAAAAAATATGTACCTATAGTTCAATAGTTGACTCAAAGGAAGACTGTAATGATGTTGAGAAGAGGTTTGCGGACATTGACATCGCTGAGAGGGAGCTACCAATGAAATGCATTGTATTTACAAACTACTTCTCAAAGCATCGTTAAATTTCCACATAAACTTTTATAAGAAATAAGTACAAATTATGGTGGTACTCAAAACATAAACCAGTTTCCAGTTTGCCAAGCACGCTTGATCAAAGGAAATCAAGTGAGCAACAAAGTTAAGACTCTTAAAATGTATTTGAATATAAACATAACAAACAGTAGCACCAGGCATCAGCAGATCATGACAAGAAATTACTTATCTATCACACCAATAAAATACAAATTCAGTTGGCTACAACACTTCTCCCTACATTCATGATTCATACATTACAGAATACAAAAATTTTGATAGATAAGAACGAGAAATTTTAGTATCCAAACATATATGATTGTGTGTGTACCTTTGTGACAGAGATGGCAAACGCCATCGTAAACGACGACGTCGTGTTGAAGCAGAGTCGGAATTGTATCAGGCTTGGAAACTGCGGCATCATCGTTGTCGATCAGAAGATCCTCTTCGGTCAAGATGGTAGCGGCGCTGGAAGACACGGCCGCGGCATTGGACGCCGGTGGAGACGTCGACAGAAACTTGGTGGAGAAGCTACGGTAAACCGGCGGCGTGGAAACGAAACTCAAGCACCCTCTCAGCGATGTCAATGTCCGCAAACCTCTTCTCAGCATCATCACAGTCTTCCTTTGAATCAACTATTGAATTACAAGTACAGATTTTCATGGATGGAGGAGAACGACGATGTCAGCCATGGCTACGGGTTAATTAACAGAAAAATGAGTATTTTGATTTTAATCGTGTATATGGTGAAGAATTACAATGTATTATACCCAGAGCCCGTTAAAAGACTATTTTAGCCCCTACTTTAACGTCTAATTAACCAGCCTTGGACGGAAGGACCAACATTGGAAACATTTTGATAGTCAAGTGTCTAAATTGTTTAAATTAAAAGTCGAGGACTAATTGTGGAAAATCACAATAGTCGGAGGACCAATATTGGAATTAACTCAAAACTCTAATGTCTATGACTAGCACTCTAGCAGACTAAGTAATAGAGGTGTGTGTTTATTACTTATTAGTTATTACTTTAGCTGTTTTGCAGATTCAATATTATTACTTCTAGTTTCAGTAATTGAGTAGTGCTATTAGTTTGTTAATTGTTTCTTGTTAGTTACTGATTAAGTGATTATGCAAAAATGAAAATTACAAATCAAATTTGCCAATTTGAGAATTCTTAAATTCAGTGAATAAATTATCACAGAATTTAGTTTTATTGTTTCTCCAGACAGTACAATTTAATGAATTGACGAAATTGATGTAAAGACAACAGATTCCGCTCGCGTGCTACTTATTATTCAATTCTTTTTTTATCATACAAACTCAAAGTTCTTTAATTCTCTTGACAGGTAATTAAAATTACGTATTGTTTTACAATTCTTCTTTATTGTGTTATTTACTTATTTACACTTAATAATTCTGATTTCAGAATAATATATTCAAGAATTTGTTTCTTGATTAGTTATTTATTTATTCATAGAGTTTCTAAATAAATTTTGGGAAAATTGTAAAAAATGCCCCTCTATAATATGTCAATTATCAATGTCACCCCTGAATTATGAGTGGTGTAAATGTTGCCCCTCAATTATTAAAATGGTGCACATATAGCCCCTCCCGTAACGGACTTGTGGTTCCCCGTCGCTGTCCATCGCTGGTACTTCGAATCGAGGGAGAGAAAAAACAACTAAATTACATATTTACTCCGACTAAATGGTGTTCTACACTAACAGGGAACCACATTTTCGTTACGAGAGGGGCTATATGTGCACCGTTTTGATAATTGAGGGGCAACATTTACACCACTCATAATTCAGGGGTGACATTGATAATTGACATATTATAGAGGGGCATTTTTTACAATTTTCCCATAAATTTTTATTTTTCCTTAGGATTTTATGTTCATCTGGGTTTGAGAAGCGTAAAAAGAAAAGAAGAATTGAGCAACTAACTCAATCTCAAAAGGGGGCTCTTGAAAAATACATTACAAAAAAAACTCAAATAGATGAGTAAAAAGATGATGCCAATGAAAAATTGTAAGATGCTAATCTTCATATATTGAGGAACAATGTGGTGATATTGATGGAAATGAATTGTATATTGAGCTAAAATTGTTTTGAGAGATTTTATCGAAAGAAAATATAGGAGCAGTGAGTATATTGAATTCATTAAAACAGATGTGTTGTTTTTTAAATGCTACTATTGCATATCGAATATTATTAACTATCCCAATCACTGTTGCCTCTGCAGAAAGGAGTTTTTCAAAGTTGAAATTGTTGAAATCTTACTTACGATCAAGTATGTTGCAAGAGAGACTCAATGGATTAACTTTAATCTCTATTGAAAATGAGATTTTGGAAGAAGTTGATATCAAAAGTTTGATGCATGTCACTTTTTAAATGAAATTTTAGATGTATTTTTTTATACAATATTATATTTTGAATTTTTAACACAATTTTTTGAACAACTATTATTTATATATAAAAATTACTTTAAAAGGGGGGCCAAATTTAAATATTGCACAGGACCCTAATTTGTAATGGAACGGCCCTGACTGAAATATATTTCCAGTGTACTAGCAAATAATATTCCACTGCACTGAAAAATAATATTACAGTGCCTGGAAATATATTTTGCCAAGCAATGACGGATTGTGTCCAAGCCATAAAGAAATCAACTAAAACATTTACGAGAAATACCAGTGAGAATATGAATTGAACTCAACTAAAACATTTACGAGAGATACCAGTGAGAATATGAATTGAAATCAACCAAAACATTTACGAGAGATACCAGTAAGAATATGAATTAAAATCAACTAAAACATTTACGAGAGAACGATAGAGCAGACAACAAGGAACTTGGATTTACTTCTTAATAATAATAATAATAATAATAATAATAATAATAATAATAATAATAATTATTATTATTATTATTATTATTATTATTATTATTATTATTATTATTACTAGTATTTTCACCCGTGCGATGCACGAAATGGAATTGTTGTAATATATTAAGAATATTTAAATCGATATATAATTATTTAAGAGTTAATTTCACCAGAGGTCGTTTATCTTTCCTGACAATTCCAAATTTAATCCTAGACTATAGTTATTAATTATTACAATTTATTCTATGTTACAACTCTTACGTTAATATTCTTACTATTATTATTAACACTTAATTACTTTTAGATATTATTATTACCACTTATATTATATTATTATTATTATTATTATTATTATTATTATTATTATTATTATTATTATTATTATTATTATTAGTTTCTTTTCAAGTACTGTTAGTATATAATGGTCGTGAGGCACAATAATAATATAACCATAATTAAATATTCTTGTATTGTATTCCGGAGTTAATGTCATTTTTGGTCCTAGACTTATTGAGGCATTGACACTTTTCATCCTCTATAATAAAAATTGCCACTTAGTAGACACTGTTATTGGTCGTTGGACAGTTTTGATCCTCCGTCAATGAAGTCGTTTGTTGACCGTGAATTAGAAGGGCTTTTCTGTCTTTTTATGTCTTGTTCTTCTAATCTTGTTTAGACCAGCGCTGCTGTGACTCCTGTGAGGCGAGATGGCGAGACTTGGCGGCTAAGTAGTAACCGTCGGTAGTGAGTAGCATCGAGGTTCTTCTCCGGCGAGTTGTGCGTACGGCGGCGAGTATACGAGGCAGTAACTCCTTCCGGCGACGGATCAGTAAGGCAGATCTGGCGGTGCAGCAACAAATCCGGCGAGGTTGGGGCCTTCACCAGTGGTTTTTGGTTCCGGCGAAGCAGAGAGGGCAGCAGGTACAATAATATTCAATTTTAGGAAGAGAGATTTTTTGGGAATTGGGCGGGAAGTTAAAATTTCAGGATTTTGTTTTTATATATAGTATAGATTGTATTACACTATTTTATAATATTAAAATAGAATTTAACGCAGAATTATTGTACGAATGGGAAAGTAGAAATCAATATACTCCGTATTTTATTAGGAAGAGAGAATTTTTAGGAATTGGGCGGGAAGTTAAAGTTTCAGGATTTTGTTTTTATATATAGTATAGATTGTATTACACTATTTTATAATATTAGAATAGAATTTTAACGCAGAATTATTGTACGAATGAGAAAGTAGAAAGGCTAAAGTGTCATTCCGCACCCTGAACCATAAGCGATTTTTCATGCCGCACCCTGAACTTTCATAAGTGCTATTTCAATCCATAAACTATAAAAAAAATTTCACCTAAAACTTTTCACAGGTTACCTATAGGTTGCAGGTGATAATTTGCTGACATGGATTTTTTTTTGCCAACATGAATTTTTTTCTTTTTCTTTTACATCAACAAAGTCAACCCTAACCATTATCATATTCTTCCGCATATTTCTGGCCGATCTTCGCCGCAAGGACTGATAGGAATTTTTTTTAAGTTTTGATGAGCTAAATGTATCTTTAGATCCCCTTGGTCTTTAGGTCTTTAGTACAAGCATCATAAATCAGAATATTGAAATCAGAAGGAATCTACCATATGAAGAACAAAATTAATTTGAGAAATTAATTTTGGTCCTACGAGTATTCATCCGTGAAAGAAGCATAAAGCAATCGCGTTGCAAAGAATGACCGGATGAGCTTAACGGCGAAATGGTAGAGGTCCTTACTTTAAACGATCACACCCGAGATTGATTCCCCCCCAAGGACCTATATTTTTAATAAGGCAGATTTTTGAAGGGTCACAATGTGACCAAATCTGAAAAGAGCACAATGTGTCCGAAGGAGCACGATGCTCACCAAAGGAGCACAATGTGACCAAATCTGAAAGGAGCACAATGTGTCCAAAGGAGCACAATGCGAAAAAGCACAATGTTGTCTAAAAAATACAATGTTGTCAGAAGAGCACAATGCATCAAAAGAAGCACGATGTTCAAGTCAGAGGAGCACAATGTGGCAAAAGAGCAAGATGATCAGAAATTGGATAAATTCGAAGGAATTTACTCCAAGTCCACCCACATGCCACAAAACTCCAAAATTGCCTGAAAGACATTTGATCAGAACGGAAAAATATTTATGAAGGCTTGAATATAAAAACTTATCCTAGAAATAAATTCTATCAGATGAATTTATTTCAAAGATTCGTTGGATATTCAAATTGACAATTAAAGTAATATTTTTAGAAACAACTAGAAAATCAAAGTTGTGCTAAAAATAATTACTTTGTCAGGCAAGTTGACAAATCAAATCAAAATTGAAGATCTACTACTGTCAACAATATCAGGCTATGAAGATTCAAAATTCAAATATCAAATTATCCCACTCCAACGGATATATTTGATTGAGTATAAAAAGCCATGAAGACTTGAAGACAAAGAGCGTGAGAAGAACAGAGAAAAACGAGATAGAATACAAGTGCAAAATTCAAAAGTGCTAGTGCTCAAAATATTCAAAGAGACTTAGTCTGAATAGTCTCAAAATCTAGTTGGAGAGAGAAATACAAATCCTTGTATTTGTAAATTGTAGAAAGAGTATAGCTGTGTGCAAAATACTCTAGTGAGTGTAGCTGTGTGCAAAACACTCGTAGTTGCTAAGTGTAGCTGTGTGCAAGACACTTAGTTGGCGTTGAGTATAGCTGTGTGCGAAATACTCGGAGTTGAGTGTAGCTGTGTGCGAGACACTCGGAGCAGGGTGTAGCTGTGTGCAAGACATCCGGAGGAAGTGCCTGTGTAGCACTTGTTCACTATTGTAACTGTGTGTGGAAAATAGTGAATTTCTCCTAGAAGTGAAAGGAGAAAAGTGGACTAGGAAGATTACGCCACTTCCGAACCACTATAAATTGCCTCTCTCATTTACATACCGCACTTACATTATTTGCTACATTTATCTATCTCATCCGTCTAACCCGTTTACTATTCACGATTAATCTTTATCATCCGGGTTTAGTGTGTTCTCACGTATGCATGTGACTCAAACTTCTCGAGCTTAAATAGTGATTTATTCTAAGCAAGTTTGACGTGTTGCATGTAACATTCGTCACACGTTCGACGTGATATGATATTTATTTACAATCTTGAATATTGTTATTATATATTGAGTGAACCATCTCCTTTATATATTCAAGATATCTCTGTCACTTTACATATCATTTGTACCTAACTTACTTATACCTGCACACTTAATTTACTAGTTGGGCATAACTCTTTACTATTATTCCGCTGTGCAGTACAAACTTGCTCTATTTACTTGTTACTTAGAGTTGAAGTTACCAAAGAGTTATTTAATTTGAAAAGCTTGAAAGTCTATTCACCCCCCCCCCCCACCCTCTAGACTTTCACCACCCTATCGGGACCAACAATTGGTATCAGAGCGGTTGTCTATTTGAGTCAATTTTGACTGCTAGACAAGATCTCAAAAAATCAAGATGATGAAAAGAGATAATGCTCTTGCCCAAAATTTATTATTTTCTCTAGAAAAATTTGACGATTGGAAAATTCGCATGCAGGTACATTTATCCGCATTACATGATGAAATGTGGGAAGTGGTTACGAGTGGTCCTATTGAGATTTTACAAGTCAACACTTCATCCGAACAAACGAGTGAAACTCCACAATACATTCCAAAACCAAAAGTGGAATGGTCTCGTGAAGATAGAACAAGAAATAACTTGGACAATATTGCCAAGGATATTTTGTTTAAATCTATCGATGACACGATATTTCCAAAAGTTCGAAAGTGTCAATCCGCGAATGAAGTTTGGGAAACGCTCATTCAAATTGGTGAAGGAGACGAACAAGAAAAAGATAATAAGCTCACTATAGCATTAAAGAAATTCGAGGATTTCAAAATGCTAAACGGCGAGAATATTACCGACATGGAAACGAGATTTACCAAAATCTTAGGAGAGATTAATGATCTTGGAAAAGATATTAATCAAAAAGAAATCTCACTCAAAATTCTACGTGGTTTACCATCTACATGGGACATGAAGGTCACGACCATGAGAGATCATAGGGATCTAAAAACCCTATCAACCGATAAGCTCTTTAGTGATCTAAAAGCTTATGAATTTGAGATGAAATCAAGATTAGAGGAAGATCATGAAGAAAAGAACAACGCGCTTATAGCCGAGCAACCATCAACCTCAAGGTCAGTACAAAATGTTGAATTATTGCCTAATGATCAATTTGCTCTCTTTGTCAAGAAATTCAGGAAATTCATGAAGAGAAGCAACTACAAGAAAAATCCACAAGGGAAATCATGGAATACAACGAAGAATTCGAAGAAAGAAATTATTGAGGAAGATTCAAATTTGTGTTACAACTGTAGAAAATCGGGACACTTTGCAGCAAGTTGTCCATATCCCAAGGTGAGTAAAAGTCAGTACACAAATGTTACTAACCCTCAACAGGAAGAATTCAAGCCCAAAGATAAAAGATTAAAAGAAAGAAGAAAAGCACTCATCAGTGACCCACTTGAAATAAGTGAGTCAGAAGAATCTTCAAGTGATGAAAGTGACACCTCAAAGGATGACAATGCAATGTTTTGCATGAGCATCTCCAACAATGCACCACACGAGGACATGTGTCTTATGGCTAATGGACATGAAGAAAATGAGGTAACATCTAAATCTTATGACTCTGTCAATTCTTCATTTTCTAGAGAGTCCTTCTTTCACTTAATGGAAGAATGTCAAACCGTAATGGACACTCACTCTCAACTCAAAGAGCGCAATAATCATCTGATTCTTGAAAATGATCAATTAAATGAAAAATTGCAAAATGCTCTACTTGAAGTGAAAGACTTGAAAGATAAAATTATTTGTCTTCAAGAAGAGTGTAAATCAAGGGAAGTGAGAGAACACAACCTCAGGGAGGTTATAGCTACATTTACACATTCATCCAAAATAATGGACAAAATGGTAAATATGCAAAAATCCTCAAGTGATAAAACCGGACTTGGTTATGATCCATCGTGTTCTCAAGCCTCCGAAAAATTGACCAATTCTACCACTACTTTAAGTAATAAAGTTCAAGTAGTAAAATTTGTAAAAGGTCAAGAAAGCACAGTGAGACAAGGAATTGGTTACCAAACTGATGTCAAAATTAACACTGTTGGACTAAAGCATCAAAGAAACAATACTTCGTCCAAACAGTACATTAAAAGACAAAAGTTTGTTCCTAAATGGAAATATACCAATGAGTTTAGTGCACAAAGTCCACATAGGAAAATGGGAAATTCGAGGATTGGGGCAGGGAGATTCTATCCCTCTAAACAAGATTGGTTTGGAAATATTAAACCATGGACTAAGTCCAGATTTAATGCTAATCACAGGCCCAAACAATCTATATCCCATGTGTCAAGAAATCGAGTCAATTTTCAAAAACCGGCACAAAAAATGTTTTCAAAAATTAAATATGATTATAATGTGTTTAATGGTTACCAATCACCTAAACTTAGATCAGTGAGTACAAGGTGGATTTGGGTACCAAAAATGACTAACACCCAAGGACCCAAGTCAAGTTGGGTACCTAAAAATGTTTAATTTGTTTACAGGAAGTTTGGTACTTCGATAGTGGATGTTCTAGACACATGACTGGGAATAAATCAAGTCTTGTGAATCTTAAAAATATCGAAGGACAAAAAGTCGTATTCGGTGGAAATGAACGATACGGCATAACAAAAGGAATCGGCACAATATCTAGAAATGGTTTGAAAATCGAAGATGTATCCTTTGTTGAAAGTCTAAAATTCAACTTGTTAAGTACAAGTCAATTTTGTGACAAAGGATATCTAGTAGAGTTCTTCAAAGAGAAGTGCCAAGTGAAAAATAATTCCACAGGAGAAGTTGTTCTCGAAGGAATAAGAAAGAAAAACATGTACGTTGTGGATTGGAACACAACAAAAGAATCAGTGTGTCTACTAGCAAACAACTCACACGCAACAAGTTGGGAATGGCACAAGAAGTTGAATCATCTAAACTTCAAAACCATCAACAAGCTAGCAAGAAACAAATTAGTTGAAGGTCTGCCCGACATTATCTACAAGAAAGATCAAATATGTGATGCTTGCCAAAGAGGAAAGCAAGTCAAGACATCTTTCAAATCCAAAGCTCAAGAATCTACAACAAGACCGCTAAGTCTACTACACATGGATCTATTTGGTCCAGTAGACCCAGCAAGTCTAACTGGTAAGAAATATACACTAGTTGTTGTTGATGACTTTTCCAGGTACACATGGACAATATTTCTCAAAAAGAAAAATGAAGTGGAGCAAAAGTTGCCAGAGCTACTGAAGCTGCTACAAAATGAGAAAGACTTGAAAATTGCAAAAATCCGAACGGATCGTGGAACTGAGTTTGTGAATCAAGTGATTGAAGCCTACTGCAATTCCCAAGGAATTCTACATCAACTATCTGCCGCACGTACACCTCAACAAAACGGTGTAGCCGAAAGAAGAAATAGAACGCTAAAAGAAGCCGCACGAGTGATGATTACGTCAGCCGAGCTACCTAAAAGATATTGGGCTGAAGCAATCAACACCGCTTGCTACACACAAAATCGGAGCTTGATACATAAGTCTTACAATAAGACTCCGTACGAATTATGGAAAGGGAGAAAACCTAAACTCAACTATTTCCATACTTTAGGTATCAAATGCTTTATTCTTAATAATGGTAAAACATATCTAAAGACTTTTGATGAGCGTGCAGATGAAGGAATATTTTTGGGATATTCATCTACCAGTAAAGCATTCAGAGTATTGAACAAGAAATCAATGGTGGTAGAAGAATCAATTCATGTCACATTTGATGAAGCTCATATGAAGGAAACCCAAAGCAACAAAAATGATCAGGAGATTTGTCAAGTTGAAAAATCATTTAATGATGCTGACATATCTTTCAAAGATCAAATTGTACAGGGTATGGAGCAATTGGATATTGATTGCAATAGTGAAGAACACGTGGAAGCCAATGAAGATGCACACGTTGAAAATCAAAACTCTCAAGTCAATACACAAATTGGAGATCAATCGGATGAGCAAAATGTGTCTACCTCCAATTTACCTACTGAACAAGGAAACGTGGAAAGCCCATGCAATCTACAACCTGACTTGAGATGGCTCAAAAATCACCCTCCAGAGCTAGTAATTGGAGATCTACGAGAAGGAGTAAAAACAAGGTCCTCAAGTATAAATTCTTTATTCTCTTGTTTTCTTTCTCAGGTGGAGCCCACAAGCATTGAAGAAGCACTAAGTGATCCAGATTGGATCAATGCAATGCAAGAAGAGCTTGAACAGTTTAAGAGAAATGACGTATGGGAATTAGTTCCAAGAACTGAAAATTACAATGTAATTA
The DNA here is from genome assembly GCF_001879475.1 of Ipomoea nil. Classification (NCBI taxonomy): domain Eukaryota; kingdom Viridiplantae; phylum Streptophyta; class Magnoliopsida; order Solanales; family Convolvulaceae; genus Ipomoea; species Ipomoea nil. Next base: position 7,284 of record NW_017617859.1, on the reverse strand, counting down.
GAACAAAATGGGTCTTTCGGAATAAAGCTAATGAGGATGGAATCGTCATTCGAAACAAAGCACGTTTAGTGGCAAAAGGATATTCACAAGAAGAAGGCATAGATTTCGATGAAACATTTGCACCTGTGGCAAGACTAGAAGCCATCAGAATATTTCTAGCTTATGTCGCATACAAGAATTTCACTGTCTATCAAATGGACGTGAAAAGTGCATTTTTAAACGGATTACTTGAAGAGGAAGTCTACGTTGAGCAACCTCCCGGTTTCGAGGTAAAAGGTGATATTAATAAGGTCTACAGATTAAAGAAGGCGTTATATGGGCTAAAACAAGCACCGAGAGCTTGGTATGACACCCTATCAACGTTCCTAATTAACTGTGGTTTCACAAAAGGCCTTGTTGATAAAACCTTATTTAGAATTCAAGAAAATGATCACATTTTAATAGTACAAATTTATGTTGATGATATTATCTTTGGAAGTACTAATAAAATTCTTTGTGAGAAATTTTCTAAGCTCATGCAGAATAAGTTTGAGATGAGCATGATGGGAGAATTGAATTACTTTCTTGGACTACAAGTAAAGCAACTCAGCGAAGGAATATTCATCAATCAGGCCAAGTACACAAAGGATCTTATAAGGAAATTTGGTCAAGATGGAAAATCCTCAATCAAGATCCCAATGAGCACATCTTTACGATTAGATAAAGATGATGAAGGCAAGGATACTGACGAAACAAAATATCGAGGAATGATTGGATCATTACTATACCTCACTGCAAGTCGACCAGACATATCTTACTCAGTGGGAGTATGTGCCAGGTTCCAGTCAAAGCCAAAAGAGAGTCATCTTCTTGCTACCAAGAAAATCATCCGATACTTAAAAGGAACAGTCAATGTGGGATTATGGTATCCCAAAGAAGGTAACTTTACACTAACTGGTTTCTCAGATGCAGATTTTGCAGGATGTAAAATCGATCGCAAAAGTACCTCAGGAACATGCCAGTTCTTAGGGGGAAGGTTGGTTTCATGGTTCAGCAAAAAGCAAAACTCCATAGCTACAAGTACAGCCGAAGCTGAATATATAGCTGCTGGAAGTTGTTGTGCGCAAATTCTTTGGATGAAACAACAGCTGAAAGATTATGGCGTGATCTGTGAAAATGTCAATATATTGTGTGACAATACAAGTGCTATTGCCATAACACATAATCCCGTGTTGCATTCAAGAACAAAACACATTGATGTGAGACATCATTTTATCCGGGATCATGTTGAAAAGAAGGAATTATCAATCGAATATATCCCGACCGAGAATCAATTAGCTGATATTCTCACAAAGCCTCTGTGTGAATCAAGATTTTCGAAATTGAGACACGAAATGGGCATGATTGAATTGAGCTAAGTTTCTAAACTCTATTTTATTTATAAGCTCAATTTTTCATCTGATATTTTGACACTTTATCTTATTCAAATTTTCGTGCCTATGTGTCACACATGCAAAAAATGTCACATCTTTTTAATGTCCACCTATATCTATTAAATGGTGATAAAGCACATAATGCTTATATGTCTTTCTAACCATATATATATACATATGTACAAGTAGAAATCATCTAGATATGCCAAATCTTACCATTTAAGAGTGATAAGATGGTGTGATGATAGAATGTCTTAAATGAGAACACCTTTTTATGGTAGTTGTGCACAATAAATAGTCTAGAAAGAATAAACTTCTCTCCCTTCCATCTACATAAAAACGTGTAGATACATACATATTATTTTCGAACAGATTTAGTGCTCTTTGAATTTTATTTCAGGTAAAATCAGTCCGAGTATCTAAATTTTTGGCGCCACATCAGCAGACAAATTGGATGGAGAATATATAACCTAAAACTAACTATCAGTTAGGTCAAAGGTTGGAAGCTATTGGAATATCAAAAATATCCCTCACTTATTAAAAGTCAACATTTAATTGTGAGGATATTTGTGTAAAGACACCTCCTTTCTACCCAATCGGTTGGAGAAGCCACCATTACACTCAAATTTTCAAAAGCTTTTCATCTTCCATAGCCGAAATACAAACCTTTTCTTCCAAAAATTCTCAATCCCTCAAATCTCCTAAAAATATCAATCGCATTATGGCCACCATTGGAGATACAAGCTCACAACCGAATGAAGAACACACCACACAACTCAACCTTGCAAAGCTAGCAGTGGGAATCAAGGCCGGAGGAAGTTTTGACCCTCAAGGATTCCTCAAGGAAGCCGAGAACTCTCCTCTTGCACAAAGAATCATCAATGCACTTCAACAAAGCAATCTAATGAGGTTATGTTCTTACTCATATTCTGGATTTTATGATGAAGATGTAGCAGAGTTTTATATGAATGCCAAGGTTGTTGGATGGACCATTGAGTCCACCGTGAATGAAACTCTCATCACCATTGATGAACACGAGTTACACACAACCTTTGGACTGCCCATATCTAGTCCAGAACAACCACTGTTGGACTTAGATGTTCATTTGTATGATCATACGGAAATTTGGACAGAAATTCGGAATAAGAATGCTTCTCTCGAACCAAATCTTTCCGGTCAAAAATCTGAGTTGAAGTTGGAATATGAAATGCTTGTTAAAATTCTCTACAAATGTGTGTTGTGCAAATTAAATAGCATGGAAGATATTTCACCCGTAAGAATTGGTTATGTACATGCTATCATGAATGTGGTTAGGGGTGATTGGAGTAAGCTTGTCTTGAGCCGAATTGCTCACTTTGTGAAAGGTGCAAAAATAAGGAATGGGAAGTTCAACCGTATATTAGGGTTCGGTTTGCTCATTGGAGAGATTATCAAAAGAAAAGGGTTGACTATGAGGTCAAAGAAACCTTTTGGGAGTAATAGAATCCTGTTTAAAGATCATGAAGCAGTTAGTGATCTAAAATCCAAAAGAAAGAGGAAGCCGAGAGGTATCCCAGCTAGAAAGAGACCAGTTGCAGAAATTCTTGGTCTACCCTCTCAATCCCATGAAAACCCCACATCAAGCCAAAATCCAAACACAAGCCATAACCCCACCTCAAGCCTAAACCCTACCACAAACCAAAATCCTACCACATATCTTAACCCAAATGCAAGCCAAAGTCTCTTAAATCCTTTTTCCCAAATTGCCGAATTGGAAACAATGTTGAATGAGGAGATTCATCAAGTTGAAGGATTAGACTGTGTATTAGTGAATGAATACCGTAGAGTCCTAAGTTGGAGAAAATGGATACTTGGTCCTTATGATGAGTTGTTGAATACGGGACCAAGTATGCATGAAGAAGAATTGTTTTCACTAAATTGGATTGGCAATTTTGATGTTTGCCATGCAACCTTGTTGTCTACGGTGAATGGAGCATTTGTGAACAAATGGAAAGCCAAATTGGCCGAAGGTACTGTTGACTGCACTGTTCAAGGTGATTTGCCTACTGAAGAAAATTTCTTAGTTGATATGGCCGAATTTGTGACAAGGGATGTTGAAGAAAATGTCACGTATGGTGTACACTTGATGGATAGTGGCTTATATGATGTGAGTGTGTTAAATCTCACTGAAATAAGTCAAGACCAAAATGCCATGCAAGCTAGTCAACATACGGAGGAAATTCAATCTATTAATGCAGAAAGTGCCCATGGTGACACTCACGTGTTACTAACTCCGGAAAGGGAAGGAAATATAGTGGAAAATCAAGCTCAATCTCACATGCTTGAAGCCGATTTTGTTCAAGAAGGAGCAAGGTGTTTTCCCTCATCCCGAGAAGAGCAAGAACTTGATGGCACACCTACAAATGAGAAGTTAGAAAATCTGGAGAAAGTTGTCTTAAGCCTTGTTGACCGAATGGAGAACATGTTTCAAGGGATCTACACTCATGTGGATCAAGTTGTCAATATTCAAGGTGGAAAATTCGAAGCATCTTTTGATGAAAATCGGAGAAGTCAACAACATTTGATTGATACCCACCAAGCACTTGAAAGACAAGTTGGAAGTTTGAATCACAATGTCAAAGGGCAACTCAATGAGTTCTATATCCAACTTTCACAAATCCTCAAGAATTCTGGAAAGGCAAATGAAGCAATTGCCGTGAACCAAAGCCAAGGTATTCTTAATGTTGTTCATCAACATGAAAAGCAGATTAGTGATGTCCACACGGATCTCATCTCAGTTAACACCAAAGTGGGTTGTCTTCGGGGCTCTTATGAGAATATTTCCGAATCCATTTCATCTCTTCGTGAATCGGTTCACATACTTCTTGATTACGCCAAAAAGGGGGAAGAGAGATTCCGTCATTTGGAAAGCATGATTGAGATGATGATGACTGCCATGGCTAGCAGAAATGTTGGCACAAGCAGTAGTAGAGGTGGAGGAGGCAGATCTGCTGGAAGAAATGCACCAAGAAAAGGAGGATTGGAGTATTGGTTCGGTGGTGGTGAAGCTGGCAGTCCAGGAGGATCAAGCAGTGCAAATACCACTAACCGTTCTTTTCGTGATATTGTGTGTGCAGGGGGAAACATTGAGCAAATAAATTGGTACAACCGTGCAGCTCTTTATTTGGAATCCACACCGAGAGATGGTAGAGTTGAAATGCCAAAATTGGTGACTTTGAATGATCTACCAAAAGGAATGAAGAAAAGTGGTCCTAGTGATCAAAACATGTGGGTTTCAAGTGAAAATTTTAGAAGAATTCAAAGCTATGCTAGAGCCTTGATGATTATGGTTCTAAGGGACTACATCAAAGTCAATGATGCCGAGCTACAAGATGGAAAAAGTCTAGAAGAGTGCATCATATGGTATGAAGAAGGTATACTGCCCGGGAACAACATCACTGAAGCTTTCAACTACTATTCAGTTGGGCAGGTATGCAACAACTTTGCCATTAGTGACAATTTCGTTGATGTTCAGAACCATATTAACAATGTGCTCAAGGAAAAGAGAAACAAAGTGATTAGATGATTTGTATGATTGGTACAATTTTTTTGTGGTCCACGGGTACATGAACCCATGAATATTTTGGAACAATTTGAAATGATTCGAATTATCTGTTTATGATGCTATTAAGTTGTTTCTTAATTTTATTATTTGTCTTGAAAGGTTATATTTTTAGCTTAGAGTGTATCAAATCGCATGAATTGGAAAAATGCAAAAATTCATTATCATTAAAATTCCAAAAATGCGAAATAGGAGTATAGTGGCTAAAAATACCTTTCCTAGAGTCAAAATCATTTGTTAAACTCATCTTGGCTATGTCAATGAAAATAAAATCTTTTGAAAAATAATTGTTTTAAAAGACAAGCCAAATGACTGAGTATAGGTTTTGGCGTCATCAAAAAGGGGGAAAATTGATAGGAATATTTTTGTAAGTTTTGATGAGCCAAATGTATCTTTAGATCCCCTTGGTCTTTAGGTCTTTAGTACAAGCATCATAAATCAGAATATTGAAATCAGAAGGAATCTACCATAGGAAGAACAAAATTAATTTGAGAAATTAATTTTGGTCCTACGAGTATTCATCCGTGAAAGAAGCATAAAGAAATGGCGTTGCAAAGAATGACCAGATGAGCCTAACGGCGAAATGGTAGAGGTTTTTACTCTAAACGATCACACCCGAGATTGATTCCCCCCCAAGGACCCTTATTTTTAATAAGGCAGATTTTGAAGGAGCACAATGTGTGCCAAAGGAGCACAATGTGACCAAATCGATGCTCACCAAAGGAGCACAATGTGACCAAATCTGAAAGAGCACAATGTGTCCGAAGGAGCACGATGCTCACCAAAGGAGCACAATGCGAAGAAACACAATGCTAAAAAGCACAATGTTGTCAGAAGAGCACAATGCATCAAAAGAAGCACGATGTTCAAGTCAGAGGAGCACAATGTGGCAAAAGAGCAAGATGATCAGAAATTGGATAAATTCGAAGGAATTTACTCCAAGTCCACCCACATGCCACAAAACTCCAAAATTGCCTGAAAGACATTTGATCAGAACGGAAAAATATTTATGAAGGCTTGAATATAAAAACTTATCCTAGAAATAAATTCTATCAGATGAATTTATTTCAAAGATTCGTTGGATATTCAAATTGACAATTAAAGTAATATTTTTAGAAACAACTAGAAAATCAAAGTTGTGCTAAAAATAATTACTTTGTCAGGCAAGTTGACAAATCAAATCAAAATTGAAGATCTACTACTGTCAACAATATCAGACTATGAAGATTCAAAATTCAAATATCAAATTATCCCACTCCAACGGATATATTTGATTGAGTATAAAAAAGCCATGAAGACTGAAGACAAAGAGCTGAGAAGAACAGAGAAAAACGAGATAGAATACAAGTGCAAAATTCAAAAGTGCTAGTGCTCAAAATATTCAAAGAGACTTAGTCTGAATAGTCTCAAAATCTAGTTGGAGAGAGAAATACAAATCCTTGTATTTGTAAATTGTAGAAAGAGTATAGCTGTGTGCAAAATACTCTAGTGAGTGTAGCTGTGTGCAAAACACTCGTAGTTGCTAAGTGTAGCTGTGTGCAAGACACTTAGTTGCGTTGAGTATAGCTATGTGCGAAATACTCGGAGTTGAGTGTAGCTGTGTGCGAGACACTCGGAGCAGGGTGTAGCTGTGTGCAAGACATCCGGAGGAAGTGCCTGTGTAGCACTTGTTCACTATTGTAACTGTGTGTGGAAAATAGTGAATTTCTCCTAGAAGTGAAAGGAGAAAATGGACTAGGAAGATTACGCCACTTCCGAACCACTATAAATTGTCCTCTCTCATTTACATACCGCACTTACATTATTTGCTACTATTTATCTATCTCATCCGTCTAACCCGTTTACTATTCACGATTAATCTTTATCATCCGGGTTTAGTGTGTTCTCACGTAGCATGTGACTCAAACTTCTCCGAGCTTAAATAGTGATTTATTCTAAGCAAGTTTGACGTGTTGCATGTAACATTCGTCACACGTTCGACGTGATACGATATTTATTTACAATCTTGAATATTGTTATTATATATTGAGTGAACCATCTCCTTTATATATTCAAATATCTCTGTCACTTTACATATCATTTGTACTAATTACTTATACCTGCACACTTAATTTACTAGTTAGGCATAACTCTTTACTATTATTCCGCTGTGCAGTACAAACTTGCTCTATTTACTTGTTACTTAGAGTTGAAGTTACCAAAGAGTTATTTAATTTGAAAAAGCTTGAAAGTCTATTCACCCCCCCCCCTCTAGACTTTCACCACCCTATC
>NW_017617858.1:0-1173 GCF_001879475.1 Ipomoea nil | reverse complement strand
CCGAGGTTGCGCGAAAGTTGCGGTACGGGTGTGCGAGGTTGCGGAAAGTTGCGGTACGGGGTGTGCCGAGGTTGCGGAAAGTTGCGGTAAGGTTGCGGAAAGTTGCGAAACGGGGTGCCGAGGTTGCGGAAAGTTGGCGGTACGGGGGGTGCCGAGGTTGCGGACTTATGCGGTCGAGGGCGGCCCAAATTGCGCACAGTTGCGGACGGATGCGGAAAATATCACGCAACAGAGGTTCACCCGCCAGCCACCCCAGTACTTTTACGACGGTTCTGTGTTATGCCTTGGCCTATGTCGTTTTAACGTCGTTCTCGGTGCCAAAATGGCATATACATTTGTTTTAGAGCTTATTGTACTACTTAATTAGTGAGGCAAACGAAATGCCATATATTCCTCTCACATTCCCAACAATCCAAGTACTTGGCTAAGTCAGACAAGGAACTTTGCGGACAGCTGGGCATAAATTTGGACATCGTCGTTTTCAATGAAATAATCATCCAAACGCTTTGAAATTTACCAAGCATTGTTAAAATGCTCTAAACTAAAGGACCATGCAATAACATTTGAAAAAAAATGCACGGAACACCCGAAATGACCGTGTGATTTACGGGACAAACCGTGTCTACTGCTGTCACTGGGTTTTTTTTTTTTAAACTACTATAGGGGGGGTATGGTAGTTGAGGTGCCGGTCGACTTTTTTCGGAACGTGTTGGACGGGCCCCCCTCGTCCTGTAGGCCTCGTATGAGTGTTCCCGCCGCTCATACGTATTTTTGGGACCGGCATAGACCCATCGGAGTCGGAAGGCGGGCGGCGCACCACAGGACGAGACGGACATGCAAAAAAAACATCATTGGCACGTGAATTCGGTCAATCGAGCAACGTGAATCTGCAATATACCGTCAGTAGGTTGTGAGTTGCCGAGGCACGTGTCAATCGTCTAGTAAGCTGTTCGTTAACGAATTATGGTGCGCCGTAGGGCGGAGGGGCGGGCGTTCGCAATGAACCCGCCAGCGTAGCGCAGTGCAGCGTACGTGCCGTCGGGCGTGGGGTTGACCGACCTCGCAAGAGATAGAAGTATTGTATTGCTCGAGGCATTTCATTCCTCGAGGGCTTCCTCCATAGCACTCGTTCGACGACACGTCCGGATCTGACCGAGACGGACATGCAAAAAA
>NW_017617857.1:0-7500 GCF_001879475.1 Ipomoea nil | reverse complement strand
AAGTCCGCAACCTCGGCACCTCGTTCCGCATAAGTCCGCAACTTGGGCACCCTCGTACCGCATAAGTCCGCAACCTCGGCACCCTCGTACCGTTTCGTACCGCATAAGTCCGCAACCCTCGTACCGCATAATTCCGCAACCTCGGCACCCTCGTTCCGCATAAGTCCGCAACTTGGTACACTCGTACCGCATAATTCCGCAACCTCGGCACCCTTGTTCCGCATAAGTCCGCAACCCTCGTTGCGCAACTTAGGCACCCTCGTACCGCATGAGTCCGCAACTTAGGCACCCTCGTACCGCATAAGTCCGCAACTTAGGCACCCTCGTACCGCATCAGTCTTGGGCACACTCGTTCCGCATGAGTCCGCAACTTAGGCACCCTCGTACCGCATAAGTCCGCAACTTAGGCACCCTCGTACCGCATCAGTCCGCAACTTGGGCACCCTCGTACCGCATAAGTCCGCAACTTAGGCACCCTCGTACCGCATCAGTCCGCAACTTGGGCACCCTCGTACCGCATAATTCCGCAACCTCGGCACCCTCGTTCCGCATAAGTCCGCAACTTGGGCACCCTCGTTCCGCACAAGTCCGCACCTTGGGTACACTCGTACCGCATAATTCCGCAACCTCGGCACCCTTGTTCCGCATAAGTCCGCAACTTAGGCACCCTCGTTGCGCAACTTAGGCACCCTCGTACCGCATGAGTCCGCAACTTAGGCACCCTCGTACCGCATAAGTCCGCAACTTAGGCACCCTCGTACCGCATCAGTCCGCAACTTGGGCACACTCGTTCCGCATGAGTCCGCAACTTAGGCACACTCGTTCCGCATATGCCCGCAACTTAGGCACCCTCGTACCGCATCAGTCCGCAACTTGGGCACACTCGTTCCGCATGAGTCCGCAACTTAGGCACTCGTTCCGCATATGCCCGCAACGTAGGCGTTCCGCATAAGGCCGCAACTTCGGCACACTCGTTCCGCATAAGTCCGCAACTTAGGCACCCTTGTTCCGCACAAGTCCGCAACTTCGGCACAGGGCCGCAACGGAGGCACCACGGGGCGCAGAAGCCCGCAACGGAGGCACCCGCGGGCCGCAGAAGGCCGCAACGGAGGCACCCGCGGACCCCAGAAGGCCGCAACGGGGGCACACGCGGGCCGCAGGAGCCCGCAACGGAGGCACACGCGGGCCGCACAAGGCCGGCACGGAGGCACACGCGGGCCGCAGGAGGCCGCAACGGAGGCACGCGCGGACCCCAGAAGGCCGCAACGGGGCACACGCGGGCCGCAGGAGCCCGCAACGGAGGCACACGCGGGCCGCACAAGGCGGCACGGAGGCACACGCGGGCCGCAGGAGGCCGCAACGGAGGCACACGCGGGCCGCAGAGGCCCGCGGAGGCACACGCGGGCCGCAGGAGGCCGCAACGGAGGCACGCGACGGCGGCACACGCGGCCGCACAAGGCCGCAACGCGGCACACGCGGGCGCAACGACGGAGGCACACGGGCCGCAACGGGCCGCAACGGAGGCGCACGCGGGCCGCAGGAGGCCGCAACGGAGGCACACGCGGGCCGCAGAGGCCGCGGAACGGAGGCACACGCGGCCGCAGAGGCCCGCAACGGAGGCACGCGCGGGCCGCACAAGGCCGCAACGGAGGCACGCGCGCCGCACAAGGCCGAACGGAGGCACGCGCGGGCCGCACAAGGCGAGACGGAGGCACACGCGGCCGCACAAGGCCGCGACGGAGGCACACGCGGCCGCAGGAGGCCGCAACGAGGCACACGCGGGCCGCAGGAGGCCGCAACGGAGGCACACGCGGGCCGCAGAGGCCCGCAACGGAGGCACACGCGGGCCGCACAAGGCCGCACGGAGGCACGCGCGGGGCCGCACAAGGCCGGCACGGAGGCACACGCGGGCCGCAGGGGCCGCAACGGAGGCACGCGCGGGCCGCAGAGGCCGCAACGGAGGCACACGCGGGCCGCACAAAGGCCGCAAAGCCGCAACGGAGGCACCAGCGGGCCGCAGGAGGCCGCAACGGAGGCACCAGCCGGGCCGCAACAGGCCGCACGGAGGCACCAGCGGGCCGCAGGAGGCCGCAACGGAGGCACGAACGGGGCGCAGAAGGCAGCAACGGAGGCACACGCGGGCCCCAGAAGCCCGCAACGGGCACCAGCGGGCCGCACAAGGCCGCAACGGAGGCACGCGCGGGCACAAGGCCGCAACGGAGGCACAGCGGAGTCCGCAAGGCCGCAACGGAGGCACACGCGGGCCGCACAAGGCCGCACGGAGGCACACGCGGGCCGCAGAGGCCGCAACATCGCACCAGCGGGCCGCAGAAGGCCGCAACGGAGGCACACGCGGGCCGCACAAGGCCGCAAAGCCCGCAACGGAGGCACCAGCGGGCCGCAGGAGGCCGCAACGGAGGCACCACCCGGGCCGCAACAGGCCGCACGGAGGCACCAGCGGGCCGCAGAAGGCCGCAACGGGGGCACACGCGGGCCGCAGGAGGCCGCAAGGGAGGCACCAGCCGGGCCGCAACAGGCCGCACGGAGGCACCAGCGGGCCGCAGGAGGCCGCAACGGAGGCACGAACGGGGCGCAGAAGGCAGCAACGGAGGCACCGCCGGCCGCACGGAGCCACGGAGGACGGAACGCGGGCCGCACGGAGGGACCAGCGGGCCACAGCCGGCCGCAACGGAGGCACCAACGAAGGGCGAGGGAAACGGGGCGAAGGCCGGGGCCACGAAACACGGGGACACAGAACGGGAAACGGGGGAAGACGGGGACACGGAGCCAGGGGGCAAGCCGGGGGGCGGGAGGGAGCGCGGAACCACGGAGACAGCCGAACCAGGCGGGGAAGGGGAACCGCGCGCGGAAGAGGGGGGAGGGAAGGGGAGGGCAGAGGGAGGGAGGAAAGGCGGGGGAGAGGGGGGGGGGAGGGACGAAGCGGAGCGACAAAGGGCGGAAGCGCAGAGGAGCGGGGCAGCAAGGCCACGCGACCCCGGACAAGACCCCGGCGCGGAGGGAAGGCGGCGGCAAAGGAGGCAGCGCGCCGCGCGAGCGGAAGGGGAAGGCAAGGCGGCCACCGGGACCCGGCCGCCACGACGGCGGAGCCAACGACACGGGCCCGGGGGGGCCAAAGGGCCCCGACGGCGGGGCGGCAAACGGGCGACGAGCGCAGGCGGCGGGCGAGCCCGGAGGCGGACGGAGAGGCGGGCAGGCAGAAGCCAACGCACGGGAGCGGCGCGCCACGGGCGGGGCAACCAAGCGCGAGGACCAAGGGGGCGAAGCAACGGGGCCGCGCGGACGAGGGGAAGGACGAGGGCGACACGGGCAGCAGGAGGGGAAAACGAACCGGGCGCACGACGGGCGAAACCCAGCGCACGGGCCCGAGGGGGGGGGGAACAAGCCAACACGGGGGGAAGGCGGCGGCACAAGGAGAGGAAGAGCCGACAGCGAAGGAGCAAAAAGCAACGGCGCGAGGAACGCGGGGCGGCCACAAGCCAGGGAGCCCGGGGGGAACGGGGCGGACACCGCGAGCGGCGAAGGCCGAAGGGCGAAAGGAGCGGGAGGCCACGCGGGCACGGGGCGGAGGCGGACGGGAAAGCAGAAGCAAACGAGCGGGGACCCGGCGGGGCCACACGAGAGGGCGGGGCGCGGGGAGCGCAGCGGAGGACACCGGCGGGAGCGGGGAACAGAGGGGCCGCCCCAGCCAAACGCCCCACCGGACAAGGGCGGCCGCCCGGAGCGGCCCGCAAGCGAGCCGGGGGGCCAAAAAGAGGGGCAAGGCCCCGCCGCCGAGGCACGGAAGAAGGAAAAGAACGGGAAAAGGAGGGGGAGGGCACGGGCGCCGGGCGGCGCCCACGGAGCCGACACCGCGCAAGGCAGGGCACAAAGGCGGACGAGAGGCAAGCGCAACAGGGGCGGCGGGCCCCGCGGAGGCGGCCAAGCCCGGGCCCGGGGCGGGGGGGGCGCGGGAGAGGAGACAGGGACAGGGGAAGCGCGGGAAGCCAGGCAGGCGCGGCACGAAGGAGAGGACGAGGCAGGGGGCGACCGGAAGAGAGGCAGAGGGACGCCCGCCGGGGACCCGCGCGGGGGGAAGGGCGGCACGGGGACAGGCAGAGCACGGGGCAGAAAGCACAGGGCGGGAGCAGCCGCAGGGACCAGCGCAAGGCGGGGGGGAAGGAAACAGGCGGAGGCCCCGGGGCCGGACCAGGGCGGAGGGGGCGGGGCGACGCCCGGGGAAGGCCCCGAAAGAGCCGGGCCCAGGCCGGCCCCGGCCGGCACGCGGCGACCCGCGCGCGCCGCGGAGCAGCGCGAGCAGGCCGCCGAACAGCCGACGGGGGCGGGACGGGGACCCCCGGGCCCAGCCCGCAGAGCCAAGCCGGGGCCCGAAGGGACGGAGCCAGGGGGCCGACGGCCCGGGCCGACAGGGGGCCAGGGGCCAGAGGCGGGGCACCGGGGGAGACCGGAGGCGGGGAGGAGGACGACCGGGCGGGGACGGCACGCGGGCCGCCGGAGGGGCAAGGGCCGCCGGGGGCGCACCGGACACCACGCGACGGGGGGGCGCGGCCAGCCGCGGGACCCGACCGCCGGCGGAGCCGGGGCCAGGGGGGCAGGCGGGGAAACAGAAAAGAGAACGCGGCCCGAGGCCCCCGCCGACGGCGCCGGAAGCCCGAACGGGGCCGGCAACCGCCACGGCCCGGGCAGGAAGGGGAACCCGAGGCCCGGGCGGCGCACGCGCAAAACGCGCGGGCGGGCGGGCGGCCCCGACCCGGAGGAGCGACGAACCCAGGGGCAAGGGCCGGGCACAGGGAACCGGGCCCCGCGGCGGCCGGCAAAGGGCGCAGGGGAAGAGGGGCGACGACCACCAAGAGCGGCACCGACGGCCGCGCCGCCCGCGCGCGCCCAAGGGGGCAGCGACCGCCGCGCCCGCCGACGCAGCGGGGCCGAGCGCGGGCCCCGACGGCCGGGGAGAGGGCGCGCGCGGAAGCGCCAGCCAGGGGCGGGGCGAGGGGAGGCGGCAGGGGAGGGGGGACACACGCCGGAGCGGAGGGCGACGGCCAGGACCACCGGCCGGCGGGCGGAAGCGACCAACACCCGGGGGGGAGCGAGGGGAGCGCGCAGGGGGCACCGGAACCCGGCGGCCGGGGCAGCCCGCAGCGCCAGGGCGGCGGACCAAAAAGGGCCCACGGGGAGCGGGGGAGGCCGGGGCGCGGCGCAACGAAGCAGCCGCGCCGGCCGACCGAGGGAAAGGGGGAGAAGAGGGCGAGGGCGGGACGCCCCCGAGGCCGCGAAGCAGGGGCGGGACCCGAGAGAACGCGCGCGCCAGCGCCAGCGAGCCGGAGGGAAACGGCGGAGGGAACCAGCGACGAGACGGGGCGAGGAGGCGGGCGCCCCGAGACCCAAGGCAGACGAACGAGGGGCACGGCAGGAGCGCGGCGGGCCGCCACCAGAGGGGCCGCGGGCGGCGCCCCGCGCAGGCAGAGGGCACCAGCGGGCGGGGCCCGACAGGGAGGCGCGCACGCGAACCCGGCGCAGAAGAGCAAGGGCGGGCGGCGGGGCACCCCCGGGAGGGGAGCCGCCAAGCAGCGGCCGGGCGCCGGACGGGGGACGCGCCCGGGGACGCGCACACAGGGCAGACGCCGGGGGCCGGGGGCAAGACGGGGCGAAGGGAGAGCCCACAGGCCAGCGACCGGAGCGCGCAGGGGCCGAGGCACGCCAGGGGCGCGCGCGGCGGCCCACGAGCCAAGAGACGACGGGCCGCGGGCGGAGCAAAGGCCCGGGCGGGGCCGCCCCCCGAAGCCGCGCGGGGCCGCGCCCCGAGGAGAGCGGCGGACCGGCGCGCACCGGGCCACAGACGACCGGGGCGCAGCGCCGGGCGCCAGCCGCGGCCCGCCGACAAGGGCAAGCACGCGGGGACGCGCGGGGCAAAGGCCGGGGCAGCGGGCCCGCGCGGGACGGGGGCGCGAGCGGGCGCGCGCCCGGAGGGAGCCGGGGACGGAAGGCACCGCCCGAGGGGGGCGGCAGGCCCAAACAACCCGACGCGGAGACAGCGCCGCGGGGGGCGACAGGGGGCCGGGCACGACGGGGCGCGCACCCGCGCCGACGCCCCGGGCCAGGGGACGGGGGCCCGGGCCGCCGCGCGGAGGACGCGGCGCCAGACGACAAGGCGAACGGCGGGGCCGGCCGAGGCGAAGGCGGGGCGGGGCCCGGGGCGCGCGCCGGGACGAGGGGAAGCCGGGGAAGGGGCGGGGCCGCCGCGGAGGGAGAGGCGGAAACGCAGCGGGGAAGCCCGCCGGACCGGGGCGCGGGCGGAGAGCCGCACGGACGCGGCGCGGCGAAGGGGGCGCCCGCGGACGACGGGGCACGGCGCGGAGAGAGGCACGCGGGGGACGACCACCACGCGCCGGGACGGCCGCCGCCAGGGACGCGCAGGGGAGCCAGCCGCGCCCCGAGGGAGGGAGCACGGGAGGCCACCAGCCGCGCCCCAAGCGCGGCCGAGGGGCCGAGCAGGGGGCGACGCGAGGCGGGACGCCCAGGCAGACGGGCCCGCGGCCGAACGGCGGGGGCGCAACGGGCGGGCAAAGACGCGAGGGGGCACGGGAGGCGGCAAGGCACACCAAGGAGCGCAGGGCGCGACGGGCGGCAGCGAGGCGAGAGCCGAGAGAGCCGGGGCGAGAGGCGGAGGGGGGAAGGAAGACGCCGACGCCGCCCGAGCGAGCCCGAGAACGGGGCAAGGGCGGCCGGCCAGCGCGAGGCGGAGGCCGGGGCGCGGGCCGCGCCGGGGGGGGGGGGAGCGCCCGAGACGAGGCGCCGGACGACGAGAGGGAAGAACAAACGGGGGCGCCAGGCGGGCGGCGGGGACAGGGGGCGACAAGGAGCCGGCCGCAGGGGCACCGACGGAAACCGGGGGACGACGGCGCCGGCCGCGAAAGGAGAAGGGGCAGGGGACGGCGCGCGACGGCGCGGGCAGCGAACCGCCCACGGCGCCGCGAGCCGAACACGGCACCGGAGCAGGCAAGCGGGAGGAGCGACGGGCGGGGGACAAAGGGCAGGGACGGAGGCAACGCGAGCGGAGGACGCGCGCGGACGAGGAAGGCCGCGGGGAAGACCAACAAGGGCAAGGAGCGAGCCCCAGCACGAGGAAAGGGCAAAGAGGACCCGGGCCGGGCGGCCAAGGCGAGAGGCGCGGGGAAGACAGCAGGGGAGCGCGCGGGCGGCCCAGAACAGCGAAGGGCAGCACAGACCGGGGAGGGCCGCAAACGGCCGCGGCGGGAAAGGCCGGAGGCCCGCGAAGAAGCGGGCCGCGGAGGGAGACCGCCGCAGAGCGAGGGAGCAGGCGGAGGGCGCGGGCGGGAACGGAAGGAACCAGACAAAGCGCGCCACCAACGAAGAACGGCCAGGCACCACCACCCAGAGAAGCGCGAAAGAGCGCGCAGGCGGGCAAGCCGGACGAGGGCGGGACCGGGGAAGGGGCCCCGGGGGGAGGCAAAGGAAGCCGCA
>NW_017617855.1:0-10852 GCF_001879475.1 Ipomoea nil | reverse complement strand
AAAATATATTGATTTCTACTTTTCCCATTCGTACAATAATTCTGCGATGAAAATTCTATTCTAATATTATAAAATAGAGTAATACAATTCCTATTCTAATCTATACTATATATAATAACAAAATCCTAAAATTTTAACTTCCCGCCCAATTCCTAAAAATCTCTCTTCCTCATAAAATATATTGATTTCTACTTTCCCATTCGTACAATAATTCTGCGATAAAATTCTATTCTAATATTATAAAATAGTGTAATACAAATTCTATTCTAATCTATACTATATATAATAACAAAATCCTAAAATTTTAACTTCCCGCCCAATTCCTAAAAATCTCTTTCCTCATAAAATATATTGATTTCTACTTTCCCATTCGTACAATAATTCTGCAATAAAATTCTATTCTAATCTTATAAAATAGTGTAATACAATTCTATTCTAACTATACTATATATAATAACAAAATCCTAAATTTTAACTTCCCGCCCAATTCCTAAAAAATCTCTCTTCCTCATAAAATATATTGATTTCTACTTTCCATTCGTACAATAATTCTGCGATAAAATTCTATTCTAATATTATAAAATAGTGTAATACAATTCCTATTCTAATCTATACTATATATAATAACAAAATCCTAAAATTTTAACTTCCCGCCCAATTCCTAAAAAATCTCTCTTCCTCATAAAATATATTGATTTCTACTTTTCCCATTCGTACAATAATTCTGCGATAAAATTCTATTCTAATATTATAAAATAGTGTAATACAATTCCTATTCTAATCTATACTATATATAATAACAAAATCCTAAAATTTTAACTTCCCCCCAATTCCTAAAAAATCTCTCTTCCTCATAAAATATATTGATTTCTACTTTCCCATTCGTACAATAATTCTGCAATAAAATTCTATTCTAATATTATAAAATAGTGTAATACAATTCTATTCTAATCTATACTATATAAATAACAAAATCCTAAATTTTAACTTCCCGCCCAATTCCTAAAAAATCTCTCTTCCTCATAAAATATATTGATTTCTACTTTTCCCATTCGTACAATAATTCTGCGATAAAATTCTATTCTAATATTATAAAATAGTGTAATACAATTCCTATTCTAATCTATACTATATATAAAAAAAATCCTAAAATTTTAACTTCCCGCCCAATTCCTAAAAAATCTCTCTTCCTCATAAAATATATTGATTTCTACTTTCCCATTCGTACAATAATTCTGCATAAAATTCTATTCTAATATTATAAAATAGTGTAATACAATTCTATTCTAACATATACTATATAAATAACAAAATCCTAAAATTTTAACTTCCCGCCCAATTCCTAAAAAATCTCTCTTCCTCATAAAATATATTGATTTCTACTTTCCCATTCGTACAATAATTCTGCGATAAAATTCTATTCTAATATTATAAAATAGTGTAATACAATTCCTATTCTAATCTATACTATATATAATAACAAAATCCTAAAATTTTAACTTCCGCCCAATTCCTAAAAAATCTCTCTTCTCATAAAATATATTGATTTCTACTTTTCCCATTCGTACAATAATTCTGCGATAAAATTCTATTCTAATATTATAAAATAGTGTAATACAATTCTATTCTAATCTATACTATATATAATAACAAAATCCTAAAATTTTAACTTCCGCCCAATTCCTAAAAAATCTCTCTTCCTCATAAAATATATTGATTTCTACTTTTCCCATTCGTACAATAATTCTGCGATAAAATTCTATTCTAATATTATAAAATAGTGTAATACAATTCCTATTCTATTCTATCTATACTATATATAATAACAAAATCCTAAAATTTTAATTTCCCGCCAATTCCTAAAAAATCTCTCTTCCTCAAAAATATATTGATTCTACTTTCCCATTCGTACAATAATTCTGCGATAAAATTCTATTCTAATATTATAAAATAGTGTAATACAATTCTTATTCTAATCTATACTATATATAATAACAAAATCCTAAAATTTTAACTTCCCCCCCCAATTCCTAAAAAATCTCTCTTCCTCATAAAATATATTGATTTCTACTTTCCCATTCGTACAATAATTCTGCAATAAAATTCTATTCTAATATTATAAAATAGTGTAATACAATTCTATTCTAAATTATACTATATATAATAACAAAATCCTAAATTTTTAACTTCCGCCCAATTCCTAAAAAATCTCTCTCCTCATATATTGATTTCTACTTTCCCATTCGTACAATAATTCTGCGATAAAATTCTATTCTAATATTATAAAATAGTGTAATACAATTCCTATTCTAATCTATACTATATATATAACAAAATCCTAAAATTTTAACTTCCCGCCCAATTCCTAAAAAACTCTCTCTCCTCATAAAATATATTGATTTACTTTTCCCATTCGTACAATAATTCTGCGATAAATTCTATTCTAATATTATAAAATAGGTAATACAATTCCTATTCTAATCTATACTATATATAATAACAAAATCCTAAAATTTTAACTTCCCGCCCAATTCCTAAAAATCTCTCTTCCTCATAAAATATATTGATTTCTACTTTCCCATTCGTACAATAATTCTGCGATAAAATTCTATTCTAATATTATAAAATAGTGTAATACAATTCCTATTCTAATCTATACTATATATAATAACAAAATCCTAAAATTTTAACTTCCCGCCCAATTCCTAAAAAATCTCTCTTCCTCATAAAATATATTGATTTCTACTTTTCATTCGTACAATAATTCTGCGATAAAATTCTATTCTAATACAATTCTATTCCAATTCTATTCTAATCTATACTATATATATAACAAAATCCTAAAATTTTAACTTCCCGCCAATTCCTAAAAAATCTCTCTTCCTCATAAAATATATTGATTTCTACTTTCCCATTCGTACAATAATTCTGCGATAAAATTCTATTCTAATATTATAAACTGTAATACAATTCTTATTCTAATCTATACTATATAAATAACAAAATCCTAAAATTTTAACAATTCCTAAAAAATCTCTTTCCTCATAAAATATATTGATTTCTACTTTCCCATTCGTACAATAATTCTGCAATAAAATTCTATTCTAATTTATAAATAGTGTAATACAATTCTATTCTAATCTATACTATATATAATAACAAAATCCTAAAATTTTAACTTCCCGCCCAATTCCTAAAAAATCTCTCTTCCTCATAAAATATATTGATTTCTACTTCCCATTCGTACAATAATTCTGCGATAAAATTCTATTCTAATATTATAAATAGTGTAATACAATTCCTATTCTAATCTACTATATATAATAACAAAATCCTAAAATTTTAACTTCCCGCCCAATTCCTAAAAAATCTCTCTTCCTCATATAAAATATATTGATTTCTACTTTCCCATTCGTACAATAATTCTGCGATAAAATTCTATTCTAATATTATAAAATAGTAATACAATTCTTATTCTAATCTATACTATATATAATAACAAAATCCTAAAATTTTAACTTCCCGCCCAATTCTAAAAAATCTCTCTTCTATAAAATATATGATTTCTACTTTCCCATTCGTACAATAATTCTGCGTAAAATTCTATTCTAATATTATAAATAGTGTAATACAATTCCTATTCTAATCTATACTATATATAATAACAAAATCCTAAAATTTTAATTCCCGCCAATTCCTAAAAAATCTCTCTTCCTCATAAAAATATATTGATTTCTACTTTCCCATTCGTACAATAATTCTGCGATAAAATTCTATTCTAATATTATAAAATAGTGTAATACAATTCTTATTCTAATCTATATATATATATATAACAAAATCCTAAAATTTTAACTTCCCGCCAATTCCTAAAAAATCTCTCTTCCTCATAAAATATATTGATTTCTACTTTTCCATTCGTACAATAATTCTGCGATAAAATTCTATTCTAATATTATAAAATAGTGTAATACAATTCCTATTCTAATCTATACTATATATAATAACAAAATCCTAAAATTTTAACTTCCCGCCCAATTCCTAAAAAATCTCTCTTCCTCATAAAATATATTGATTTCTACTTTTCCCATTCGTACAATAATTCTGCGATAAAATTCTATTCTAATATTATAAAATAGTGTAATACAATTCTTATTCTAATCTATACTATATATAATAACAAAATCCTAAAATTTTAACTTCCGCCCAATTCCTAAAAAATCTCTCTTCTTCATAAAATATATTGATTTCTACTTTCCCATTCGTACAATAATTCTGCGATAAAATTCTATTCTAATATTATAAAATAGTGTAATACAATTCCTATTCTAATCTATACTATATATAATAACAAAATCCTAAAATTTTAACTTCCCCCAATTCCTAAAAAATCTCTCTCCTCATAAAATATATTGATTTCTACTTTCCCATTCGTACAATAATTCTGCGATAAAATTCTATTCTAATATTATAAAATAGTGTAATACAATTCAATTCTAATCTATACTATATATAATAACAAAATCCTAAAATTTTAACTTCCCGCCCAATTCCTAAAAAAATCTCTCTTCCTCATAAAATATATTGATTTCTACTTTTCCCATTCGTACAATAATTCTGCGATAAAATTCTATTCTAATATTATAAAATAGTGTAATACAATTCCTATTCTAATCTATACTATATATATAACAAAATCCAAAATTTTAACTTCCGCCCAATTCCTAAAAAATCTCTCTTCCTCATAAAATATATTGATTTCTATTTCCCATTCGTACAATAATTCTGCCTATTCTAATATTATAAAATAAATACAATTAATTCTAATCTATACTATATATAATAACAAAATCCTAAAATTTTAACTTCCGCCCAATTCTAAAAAATCTCTCTTCCTCATAAAATATATTGATTTCTACTTTCCCATTCGTACAATAATTCTGCGATAAAATTCTATTCTAAATATAAAATAGTGTAATACAATTCCTATTCTAATCTATACTATATATAATAACAAAAATCCTAAAATTTTAACTTCCGCCCAATTCCTAAAAAATCTCTCTTCCTCATAAAATATATTGATTTCTACTTTCCCATTCGTACAATAAATTCTGCGAAAATTCTATTCTAATATTATAAATAGTGTAATACAATTCCTATTCTAATCTATACTATATATAATAACAAAATCCTAAAATTTTAACTTCCGCCCAATTCCTAAAAAATCTCTCTTCCTCATAAATATATTGATTTCTACTTTTCCCATTCGTACAATAATTCTGCGATAAAATTCTATTCTAATATTATAAAATACTGTAATACAATTTATTCTAATCTATACTATATATAATAACAAAATCCTAAAATTTTAACTTCCCGCCAATTCTAAAAAATCTCTCTTCTTTATAAAATATATTGATTTCTACTTTCCCATTCGTACAATAATTCTGCGATAAAATTCTATTCTAATATTATAAAATAGTGTAATACAATTCCTATTCTAATCTATACTATATATAATAACAAAATCCTAAAATTTTAACTTCCCCCAAATTCCTAAAAAATCTCTCTTCCTCATAAAATATATTGATTTCTATTTTCCCATTCGTACAATAATTCTGCGGTAAAATTCTATTCTAAATTATAAAATAGTGTAATACAATTTCAATTCTAATCTATACTATATATAATAACAAAATCCTAAAATTTTAACTTCCCGCCAATTCCTAAAAATCTCTCTTCCTCATAAAATATATTGATTTCTACTTTCCCATTCGTACAATAATTCTGCGATAAAATTCTATTCTAATATTATAAAATAGTGTAATACAATTCCTATTCTAATCTATACTATATATAATAACAAAATCCTAAAAATTTTAACTTCCCGCCCAATTCCTAAAAATCTCTCTTCCTCATAAAATATATTGATTTCTACTTTCCCATTCGTACAATAATTCTGCGATAAAATTCTATTCTAATATTATAAAATAGTGTAATACAATTCAATTCTAATCTATACTATATATAATAACAAAATCCTAAAATTTTAACTTCCGCCCAATTCCTAAAAATCTCTCTTCCTCATAAAATATATTGATTTCTACTTTCCCATTCGTACAATAATTCTGCGATAAAATTCTATTCTAATATTATAAAATAGTGTAATACAATTCCTATTCTAATCTATACTATATATAACAAAATCCTAAAATTTTAACTTCCGCCCAATTCCTAAAAAATCTCTCTTCCTCATAAAATATATTGATTTCTACTTTTCCCATTCGTACAATAATTCTGCGATAAAAATTCTATTCTAATATTATAAAATAGTGTAATACAATTCCTATTCTAATCTATACTATATATAATAACAAAATCCTAAAATTTTAACTTTCCGCCCAATTCTAAAAAATCTCTCTTCCTCATAAAATATATTGATTTCTACTTTTCCCATTCGTACAATAATTCTGCGATAAAATTCTATTCTAATATTATAAAATAGTGTAATACAATTCCTATTCTAATCTATACTATATATAATAACAAAATCCTAAAATTTTAACTTCCCGCCCAATTCCTAAAAAATCTCTCTTCCTCATAAAATATATTGATTTCTACTTTCCCATTCGTACAATAATTCTGCGATAAAATTCTATTCTAATATTATAAAATAGTGTAATACAATTCCTATTCTAATCTATACTATATATAATAACAAAATCCTAAAATTTAACTTCCCGCCCAATTCCTAAAAAATCTCTCTTCCTCATAAAATATATTGATTTCTACTTTCCCATTCGTACAATAATTCTGCGTAAAATTCTATTCTAATATTATAAATAGTGTAATACAATTAATTCTAATCTATACTATATATAATAACAAAATCCTAAAATTTTAACTTCCCGCCCAATTCCTAAAAATCTCTCTTCCTCATAAAATATATTGATTTCTACTTTCCCATTCGTACAATAATTCTGCGATAAAATTCTATTCTAATATTATAAAATAGTGTAATACAATTCCTATTCTAATCTATACTATATATAATAACAAAATCCTAAAATTTTAACTTCCCGCCCAATTCCTAAAAATCTCTCTTCCTCATAAAATATATTGATTTCTACTTTCCCATTCGTACAATAATTCTGCGATAAAATTCTATTCTAATATTATAAAGTGTAATACAATTCCTATTCTAATCTATACTATATATAATAACAAAATCCTAAAATTTTAACTTCCCGCCCAATTCCTAAAAATCTCTCTTCCTCATAAAAAATATATTGATTTCTACTTTCCCATTCGTACAATAATTCTGCGATAAAATTCTATTCTAATATTATAAAATAGTGTAATACAATTCCTATTCTAATCTATACTATATATAATAACAAAATCCTAAAATTTTAACTTCCCGCCCAATTCCTAAAAAATCTCTCTTCCTCATAAAATATATTGATTTCTACTTTTCCATTCGTACAATAATTCTGCGATAAAATTCTATTCTAATATTATAAAATAGTGTAATACAATTCCTATTCTAATCTATACTATATATAATAACAAAATCCTAAAATTTTAACTTCCGCCAATTCTAAAAATCTCTCTTCTATAAAATATATTGATTTCTACTTTCCCATTCGTACAATAATTCTGCGATAAAATTCTATTAAATATTATAAAATAGTGTAATACAATTCCTATTCTAATCTATACTATATATAATAACAAAATCCTAAATTTTAACTTCCCGCCCAATTCCTAAAAAATCTCTCTTCCTCATAAAATATATTGATTTCTACTTTCCCATTCGTACAATAATTCTGCGTAAAAATTCTATTCTAATATTATAAAATAGTGTAATACAATTCAATTCTAATCTATACTATATATATAACAAAATCCTAAAATTTTAACTTCCCGCCCAATTCCTAAAAAATCTCTCTTCCTCATAAAATATATTGATTTCTACTTTCCCATTCGTACAATAATTCTGCGATAAAATTCTATTCTAATATTATAAATAGTGTAATACAATTCCTATTCTAATCTATACTATATATATAACAAAATCCTAAAATTTTAACTTCCGCCCAATTCCTAAAAATCTCTCTTCCTCAAAAATATATTGATTTCTACTTTCCCATTCGTACAATAATTCTTAAAATTCTATTCTAATATTATAAAAGTGTAATACAATTCCTAATCTATACTATATATAATAACAAAATCCTAAAATTTTAACTTCCCGCCCAATTCCTAAAAAATCTCTCTTCTCATAAAATATATTGATTTCTACTTTCCCATTCGTACAATAATTCTGCGATAAAATTCTATTCTAATATTATAAAATAGTGTAATACAATTCCTATTCTAATCTATACTATATATATAACAAAATCCTAAAATTTTAACTTCCCGCCCAATTCCTAAAAAATCTCTCTTCCTCATAAAATATATTGATTTCTACTTTTCCCATTCGTACAATAATTCTGCGATAAAATTCTATTCTAATATTATAAAATAGAGTAATACAATTCCTATTCTAATCTATACTATATATAATAATAACAAAATCCTAAAATTTTAACTTCCCGCCCAATTCCTAAAAAATCTCTCTTCCTCATAAAATATATTGATTTCTACTTTTCCCATTCGTACAATAATTCTGCGATAAAATTCTATTCTAATATTATAAAATAGTGTAATACAATTCCTATTCTAACTATACTATATATAATAACAAAATCCTAAAATTTTAACTTCCGCCCCAATTCTAAAAAATCTCTCTTCTATAAAATATATGATTTCTACTTTCCCATTCGTACAATAATTCTGCGAAAATTCTATTCTAATATTATAAATAATGTAATACAATTCCTATTCTAATCTATACTATATATAATAACAAATCCTAAAATTTTAACTTCCGCCCAATTCCTAAAAAATCTCTCTTCCTCATAAAATATATTGATTTCTACTTTCCCATTCGTACAATAATTCTGCGATAAAATTCTATTCTAATATTATAAAATAGTGTAATACAATTCATTCTAATCTAATCTATACTATATATAATAACAAAATCCTAAAATTTTAACTTCCCGCCAATTCCTAAAAAATCTCTCTTCCTCATAAAATATATTGATTTCTACTTTCCCATTCGTACAATAATTCTGCGATAAAATTCTATTCTAATATTATAAAATAGTGTAATACAATTCCTATTCTAATCTATACTATATATAATAACAAAATCCTAAAATTTTAACTTCCCGCCCAATTCCTAAAAAATCTCTCTTCCTCATAAAATATATTGATTTCTATTTTCCCATTCGTACAATAATTTCGTAAAATTCTATTCTAATATTATAAAATAGTGTAATACAATTTAATTCTAATCTATACTATATATAATAACAAAATCCTAAAATTTTAACTTCCCGCCCAATTCCTAAAAAATCTCTCTTCCTCATAAAATATATTGATTTCTACTTTCCCATTCGTACAATAATTCTGCGATAAAATTCTATTCTAATATTATAAAATAGTGTAATACAATTCCTATTCTAATCTATACTATATATATAACAAAATCCTAAAATTTTAACTTCCGCCCAATTCTAAAAATCTCTCTTCCTCAAAAATATATTGATTTCTACTTTTCCCATTCGTACAATAATTCTGCTAAAATTCTATTCTAATATTATAAAATAGTGTAACAATTCTTCTAATCTATACTATAATAATAACAAAATCCTAAAATTTTAACTTCCCGCCAATTCCTAAAAATCTCTCTTCTCATAAAATATATTGATTTCTACTTTCCCATTCGTACAATAATTCTGCGATAAAATTCTATTCTAATATTATAAAATAGTGTAATACAATTCCTATTCTAATCTATACTATATATATAATAACAAAATCCTAAAATTTAACTTCCGCCCAATTCCTAAAAATCTCTCTCCTCATAAAAATATATTGATTTCTACTTTTCCATTCGTACAATAATTCGCGATAAATTCTATTCTAATATTATAAAAATAGTAATACAATTCCTATTCTAATCTATACTATATATAATAACAAAATCCTAAAATTTTAACTTCCCGCCCAATTCCTAAAAAATCTCTCTTCCTCATAAAATATATTGATTTCTTTTCCCATTCGTACAATAATTCTGCGATAAAATTCTATTCTAATATTATAAAAATACTGTAATACAATTCTTATTCTAATCTATACTATATATAATAACAAAATCCTAAAATTTTAACTTCCCGCCAATTCTAAAAAATCTCTCTCTTTATAAAATATATGATTTCTACTTTCCCATTCGTACAATAATTCTGCGATAAAATTCTATTCTAATATTATAAAATAGTTAATACAATTCCTATTCTAATCTATACTATATATAATAACAAAATCCTAAATTTTAACTTCCCGCCCAATTCCTAAAAAATCTCTCTTCCTCATAAAATATATTGATTTCTACTTTTCCCATTCGTACAATAATTCTGCGTAAAATTCTATTCTAATATTATAAAATAGTGTAATACAATTCAATTCTAATCTATACTATATATAATAACAAAATCCTAAAATTTTAACTTCCGCCCAATTCCTAAAAAATCTCTCTTCTCATAAAATATATTGATTTCTACTTTCCCATTCGTACAATAATTCTGCGATAAATTCTATTCTAATATTATAAAATAGTGTAATACAATTCTATTCTAATCTATACTATATATATAACAAAATCCTAAAATTTTAACTTCCCGCCCAATTCCTAAAAATCTCTCTTCCTCAAAAAATATATTGATTTCTATTTTCCCAT
>NW_017617853.1:0-17969 GCF_001879475.1 Ipomoea nil | reverse complement strand
CCCGGCTGCCCGCTGCGGCGGTGTCTCTGTCGGGCAGCGGGGTAGGTGGCGGGTCTCCCTACCCCCACCTACCCCCACTGACTCTTTATCAAAATAACGTCCCGGGATCCTTTGTGGAACCCGAAAACCATTGGCTTAGACACTTTTAAACGCAAATAAACGGGAACACCACCACATAGGGCAATTAACAGTCAAAAGCAACATCACGTTAAAACACGATCCTATCATGACTTCTAATCATAATCAACACCCGAACATGTGAATTCCCACCCAAATATACCAAGAAAATCCTAATACGAAATTCAATGATTCAACATAGGGCTCTAATCATATTTAACATTAACAGATCTTAGTTTATCTTTAAAATCAAGAAATCGAATCAATTAAGGGATAATAAGTAATTAATCCTATTTCAATTGTAATTTTATTCCTTAATTCCTGAATTTCAATAGTCGGGGACTAGAATGATAGTTCAACCCCAAAGTCAAAGTTGTACCTTGAGCCTTTGTAAGGAGTTCCCTTGTTTCCTTACACCCCTTCATGTTCCGTTAAGGTATTCTTGACCTTCACCTTGTTTAGTATTGTACCTAACCTATTAATGAACACCTCATTTCTCTCCATTACACTTTCAAAAATTCTAGCCTCCCACCTTCTCTCTGAAAAGCGTAGATAGCTTTTCTCCAAGCCAAGCTCGAAACTTTGCCAAGACAATCAAGATTTGTCTCCAAGATTCTACCTTTCAATACATTTGGCATCTAGTAGGCGTAAGATCCAGTTCATCTGTGTGTTTTTAGTGTTTTTTCGGGGTGTCTTTCTTAAAGATAAAATCTTTATGTGAGCTTTTGTGTGTTCGCCTGAAGTGTGTTTGGAAGGTAGCATTTGGTAGGGCTTCGCGTGAGGTGTTTAAGAGAAGGTTTGTGTCTACAAGAGGTAAACCCATTGCTCTACAAAATCTATTTTGCTTACCTAATGAATAGTTTCTGGATTCTACATGTGGTTTGCTTGAAATGTGAGTGTTTATGCATTGTCTTGGTGGAAAATGCATATCTATGACCTTGTGTTATGGTTCATTGTGCCATTGCCTTGGCTATTCTTTGCATTCAAGTCATTTTGTTGTATTTTGGTGAGATTTGGCATGCTTTGACTTGAATTTGGTTTGGCATGAGAAAAATCACCGAATGCGAAATTATTTTGTACAGGCGCTTACGTAACGCGCGGCGGAACCGCGGGTATGGGTCTACCCGCTTGGTCCACCGGCCGGTACATAGTAATGTATGATGGGATTTGTTCCCCGTTGACTTCTTAATCGCTTGGTTTTGGTCTTTTGCTTCCCAATGTGTTCTTTTGTGCGACCTATTTGAGTGTCTTCTTGATGTTTCGTCTGTCGCCCTACTCTGGTAGGCCTCCCTGTACGGTTTGGTGGTCTTGACCTCGTGCTACGTGTTCCACTTGTGTTTCGTTGACACCGCTGTGCGTCTTGTGTGTTCTTCGAGCTACTGTTTTGGTTCCCACGTTTGTAGGCCTGCTCGTTCGGTTGTTAGCGCTAGGCGTGTGTGTTGTTTGTACCGCTTCTTCTTGGTTGGTGCTCCCTTGTGTTTATCACTCGTTGTGTTGTTGCTGGCCTGTGCCCTTCCTTGTGCTTGAGTATGAGTTCTACTCTTCGTTGTGATCTTTTGATGATTCCGTTGTGGTGTGATGTGTGTTGTGGCTTTACCCTGCGATTGCACGCATTAGTGCGTAATGGCGGACACTAGTCACCAAGTATTGCAATGGTCCTTGTGTGGCCATGATGTGATTATGGAGTTCTTGGCCTTTGATGGTAAGGTTCACGTGTGTATGGAGCAGACATGTGTGTGCCGTGTGTGTGATCGTACCTCGTGTACTATGAAATCGTGTTCTGTTGCGGAGGACTGGTAGAGGAGGGGAACAGACGGTTCCCGGAGAATAGG
This sequence comes from Ipomoea nil, assembly GCF_001879475.1. Classification (NCBI taxonomy): domain Eukaryota; kingdom Viridiplantae; phylum Streptophyta; class Magnoliopsida; order Solanales; family Convolvulaceae; genus Ipomoea; species Ipomoea nil. The sequence continues at coordinate 16,020 of NW_017617853.1, read as the reverse complement.
TTGTGGATCTGGTGTACAGGGCGGTCCTGGAGGTAAAGCGTTGCGAACTAGACATAAGGTTGGAGGGTAGCTATAAGCGTGAAAACCGGGCATAAGGAAAGGCATATTAACTCGTGATGTTTGTCAGGTCACGAGGCTCGTGTAGCCATTGTGGTGGTAGTTCTCTCTTGTGACGGTGTAGTCACAAATGGCATGTGTTGTCGTTTGTGTGTCTTATTCCTGTGAGTTATGCATGCCGTGGTATTAATCTATTGGAGTGATGATAAGATTATACCTTGAGACTTCTTGTGAGTCGTTGTTCTTGTAGTCTTGGGATGTTTCCCGGGTTCTTGAGAGTGTGAGTCTGGCTGTGTTGCACTATTACTCTTAGTTTGCGACTTTATATATTTTTTATCCCATTCGAAAAATGGCTTTAGAAACTTATACCTTATCTATGTATGATATTCACATTGTATTGGTGGGTACCAGTATTATGCGCTGACGAGCGTCGTTCCCACGTGTTTAGATGCTTCTTTGCCAGGTGTGATGCTTTTAGCGCTCCCCTCTCTGTGCGCGTCTGTAGGTGCCTACGAGCTATTAGCTCCCCTTTCAGGTTGTGGGTGCGCCTGTGAAGCCAAATCGTAGACTTAGTACTCTGTTGGCATGCGTTGTAGATTTTAAACAAAATGAGATTTAGCCTGATGCGCGTCACCCTGGCCGTGGAGCGGTGGATAACCATACCCCGCTTCCTTTGCGTTGTATATATTCCTCTTTCAGGCTGCCGCGCATTGCCTACAGTGGGTGGAGGTGTGGTGGCGTGTTTAAGAGATCTGCATGGTTGGAAGGCTGGAAGTAGCAGGGGTTGAGGGGGTACAGTGGGAGCAGAGCCGTAGGAGGGGTTGAAGGCGAGACTGGTCTAAGGGTTAAGGGGGGGGAGACCTGGAAAGTGACCTAAGAAGCGTAAGCGCTGAGGCGGGAGGACTCGAGGGGGCGCGGAGGAGCTGGAGGGGCTGGAGGAGTGGCGTGCCGGGGTTGGCGGGCGGAACCGGTTGGGGGGGAGAAGGGGGCGAGGCCGCCGCGGCCGAGCGCGGACCCCGGGAGACCCCAACGAAGGAGCAGGCGTGGCGCAGAACCGCCAGGCTAACACAGACGAGGCGACGCCGGTAGTGGCAGGCCGGGCAGGAACACACCCAGGCGCGTGCAACCTCGCAACGGCTGGGCACAGAGAGATGAACCGCTGGTGGGCAGGGCAACAGGGGCCGACCGGCGCGCGGGGAAGAGACCCCGGGGGGGGTGGAAGAAGGGGAGAGATGTGGGCGACAAGAGCTGCGCGGGGGGGTCCGACCTGCCGGGAAGAGCCCCAGAGGGCGGGGGGGCGGCGGAAGGAGAGCGAGGCGCGAGAGGGTGACCCGGCACACGGGCGAGCACCAAGGGACGAGGATGGGCGCTACCGGCAGCAAGGATCCCGGGCGGGGTCGCAGTACCATCAGAAGGGCGGTGGGAGGGGCGCGCGGCGGCGCGAGCGCGTGCCGATGGAGCGCGGGGAGGGCGAAGAGGCGTGGGCCGGCTGAAGACGCAGGCACGAAAAGCGGGGACGGTGGCGGAGGTAGGCCAAGGGCGCGGAAGGCGGGGGAGCGGAGTGCGCGGAGCTGGTACCCGGGGCACAGCCGCCAGCGAGGAGCGGAGACCAGGCGAGGAAAAGGACCGAGGAAAGGAGGCCGTCGGCACCGGCAAGAACCAAGGGCCCGAGGGGGCAAGCCAAGAAGGGTGTGCAGTCGGCGACGCAAAGGACCCAACCGGATGGGAGGGGAAGCAAGCCAGGGCCAGCGCTGGCAGAGAGGGTGGTAAAGGGCGAGGGCGGCCCACCGGAGGGGCCAATGGGGGGCGCAAGGGCGCAGGCGTCGGGGGGCGGGAGAGGGGCCACAAGGGGGCGGAGGGCCCGCAGCCGGCCAAGCAAAGTGGCGCGGCGGGCCACCCTGGAGCCGGAGGAGCAGCGGAGGGAGCGCGAGCCGCGGAAAGCAGCGGGGGCCAGACCAGCAGGGAGAGGCGGGGGAGGGCGGGGGCGCAAGGGGAGACCGAGGGGCGGGGGGGAGAAGAGCGAGCCAGGCGAATCCTGGTTCGAGCCGACCCGGAGGCCAGGGGTGCAGCGTGGGCCGGGTGACCTGGAGGGGGGGCGGGGGTCCGGGGATACCGGAGTGACGGGGCTAGCCGGGGGAGAGGGCGTGGGACATTGAGGCGGGGGAGGGAAGGGGATAGCCCGGCGGGAGAGAGGAGGTCCGAGTTGTGGGGGGTAAGTGCGGGGGGAAAGGAGTGATGGAGCGGCGAAAGGCAAGCAGGCTGGACGAGGCGACAAGCCGGGCACGTGGGAAAGGCGGGCAACCGGGCCGGGAGAAGTCGCGAAAGGGCCCCAGGAGTGGCGGGAAATGGCAGAAGAGAAAACCCAGACAAAAAAGCCGAGCGGTGACCCGAAAAGCAAGCAAAAGGTGGAAAGGGCAACGCGTGAGGGGCAAACCGGACCGACGCGTGACGAACCCACCACATGAAGTAAGGATGCGGGCGTGAGAACAGACGCACGTGGAGCCCATGGAAAGCTGAAAGCACCACGGCACCCAAGGCCCAAATGAAAGCGCTGAGCCCCAAGTGATAGCCCCAAAGCCGAAAACGCCAAAGGCTTCGGCTGCGCGTCGGTCGCGACCCGGGAACCACCCGAAAAGCCCTCCCCACCAGCAGCCCGCCGGCACCCACCACCGACACAGCAGCCGGCGACACCACGGCCGCCCGCGGCGGGGCGCATCGGCCGAGAGCGGCGCCCGGCCGAGTCCGGGCGCGCCGCGACGGGTAGAGAGAAGCGAGCAGAGAGAGACGACGATGAGAGAGAGAGAGATGGCGCGGGAGGAGGGGAGAGGAAGGAAGAGGGCGGCGCGCCCGGCGGGGGGGGAGGGGCGTGGCAGCGCGGACCAGGGGCCGAGAAGGGCAAGCGGGGTTGACTAGAAAGCAGAATGCGGGGGACCCGACGCGGCGGAAAGGGAAGGGGCGGGGATGGAACACCCAGAGTGTCGAAACTGGGGAAAGGGAGAGTAAGGAAAGGGTCAAAGCGCATGAAAGCCCAACAGAGCGGACTAAGCAGAAAGAAAGACGGGGTGGGAGGCCACAAAAGCGTTGGAGCGAGCAGAAACGCAAGAGCAACAGGCGAAACGAGCGAATTAGCCGGAAACAACAGCAGGACGCAGGAGGGCAACGCAGGCCCGAAGATGAACGATCTAAGCGAAGCTGCGGGCACGCGAGCGCGCGCCGCGAGCGAAGAGCTGGCCCGAAAGCCAAAGAGAGGGAGTCAGCGAAGAAGGCGTGAGGGAACCCCGCGAACGGGGGGAAAGACCGGAGAAGGAGAAGAGAGAGAGATAGAGAGAGAGTAGAGAGATAGAGAGGAGAGAGAGAGAGAGAAAAAAAACAACAGGTGGAAGCAAGAAGAGAGAGCAGAATGGAAACGCGTAAGGGGAAAAGTCGGAAGAGACGCGACAGAGAGGGAGTAAGCACAGGCAAATAGGGAGAACCAAGCAGAGAAAGAGACTAGCAGATAGCCGATGGGCACAGATGCAAATACGTTGGGGCAGCTCAGTCAGAGCAGGCAGTGACACGGCGCCCCCCCCCCCCGGACGGAAGGGGGCGGCCCCGAAGCGGAGAGGCAGGACGGGGAGAACGCATGTCAAAAGGAGGACGGGGCAGTAGGGGGAGAAGGGAGGCGAGGGGAGAAGAGAAGGGGAGAGCGTAGGGGGACGGGTGGGGGGAAGTAGGCGTGGGAAAGGGAGGAAGGAGGGGCGTGGCAACGGAGGACAAAGGGAAGGGAGGAAGGAGGAGCAAAAGGGGGCAAGGGGTGCCAACGTGAGGGGGAGGGGGCCGACCGTGGAGGGAAGCGTTAAAAGAGGGAAGTCAAAATGGGGGGTGTGGATAGGGGAGAAAGCGCGGGGGGGAGAAGGAGGGCGCGGTGATCCAAGGGAGGGGAAAGGGAGGCGCGAGGAGGGGGGAAGGCGGGCGCGAGGCTAAGTGACGAGGCGAGGGTGAGCGTGTGATCACGACGAGGAGGAACGGAGGAGCGGGCGCCGGTGGGGGGGGGCACGGGCGGGACGGGAAGAGCCGGGTGGGACCCGGGCGGCCCAAGCGGGTGGCATCCGGTCGGGGGAGCTGAAGGGAAGCGCCCGGGAGGAGTTAAGACGTACGGCGGGAAGCGGTCAAGGGCGGGACCAGGGGGGCAACCAAGCCCATGGGGAGGCGCACGCCCAAAGAGGCTCCAAAGTCGCGGGGGAGGCGAGAAACGGGGGGGGACGGGCGCGGCTGGAGGAAGGGCAGTCGCCGTGGGAGGGAAGGAAAAGGCCGGAGGAAGACGGCAGGGCGGCCTCGAGGGGTCGGCGGGTGGGACCGGGGGGAGGGACGCACGGGGAAGGAGGCAAGGGGCCCTGGCCAGGCGCGGTGGCGGCGGGAAGTGCCAGGGGTGGACACAAGCGCGGGGGGGAAGGACGCGGTGACGTTACGAGGCAGCGCAGTGGCCGGGGGGCGGCCGTAAGAACCCGGGAGCCACGGAGCACAAGGGGCGGTGTGTTACGGGGGGCCGAGCACCACGGACGACGGCGGGCGGGATGCATACAACTGGGAAGGAGCCCGCGGAGGGTGCCGGGAACTAAGAGCACGGGGGTGAAGGGGTCCCGGCGCCAAGCCGGTGCAGTGGTGGACTGGAAGCGCCTGGGGAGGTCGCGGAGCACGAGGGAACCAAACGCGCCGCCGGGGGGGGGCACAAGCCGGCACGCCAAAGCAGCACCGAGTCGCGGGACAGCTCGAGAGTGCCACGGCACGCACACGGGGAAGGCCAAGGGGGGGCGGGGCCGACGGGCGGCGGGGCAAGGGCGGGACCGAGGACACCAGGGGGGGGCAACAGGGGGCCGGACCCAAGACGCGCGGGCAGCAAAGCGAGGCACACAGGGCGCCAGGAAGCAAGAAAAACAGGAGGGAAGAAGCAGACAGTGGCGGAGTGGGGCGCGAGGGGGGCGGCGGCCGCCGTGCCAAGCGCCCGGCAGGGCCCCGGCAGGGCCCGCCAATGGCGGCGCAAGGGACCGGGAGGGCCCAGCAAGGGCCCGGGGGGGAACCGCCAGGAAGGGGTACGAGGAAGATGGGAAGCCGTCGGAAACAAGCCCAGAATGCACAGAGGCAAGGCCCGAAAGCCCAGGCCCGAGGGTGCACAAGAAAAGGGGAGGGAGACAGAGGAGGACCCAGCGGACAGGGGAGGGAGCGGAAGCACGAGGTCGAGAGGAGGCAAGGACGCGCGGAGTGGGCGGGCGGCAGGAGGTCGCGGGCCGGGGCAAGTGAGCAACTCGGTGCATCGGCACCTGCGCGGAGGGCGGGGGGATAAGCCAACGGGGGCGGGCCGGGCGGGAGGAAGGAGAAGCCGGCGGGGGGGGGCTGTGCGAGCGGCAGCGGGTCGCGCGCCGCGGGGCCAAGCCGGGGGGGACCAAGGGGGGGCGCGGAGGCAGGGCGCGGCCGGGGAAGGCAGGGTAGGGACGGCCCGCGACGGCGCAGGCGTGGTGGGGCGAGGGGGTGGGGCCCAGGCACGGCGGACGGGCGGAAAACCAGCAAGGGCCGGGCGGCCAATGGTAAGGACCAGGGATGGCATGTGAAGCGGGGGGGAGGAGACGGGCCACGCGGCGGGGGCCGCTGGGGCAGAAGCGAGCCCGGGGCGACAAGGCGGGCGAACGATGTAGAAAAGATGGGGGTGAGGGACGACGGGACGGCCGGGCAGGGAGGGCAGGCCGGGCCGCGGGTACAGGGGGCGCGCCCCACGGCGGGACGGCGGCGGGCGGCCGGGGGGGTGGCGCGAGGGCCGGGGGGGGCAGAAGGGGGAGTGCAAGAGGTGCGCAGCCGGGGGGGGCGAGGGTGTGGGGGCAGGCAAGGGGCGGACGGAGCGCCGGGGGGGGGGGGAGGGGGGGGGCGGGCACGACGGGGGAGCGGGCGGCAGCGCGGGAGGCAGCGAAGGACAGGGGGCGAACGAGCCGGGGGGAGGAAGGGGGTGGGCGGTAGGCCGGACGCGGGGCCAGCCCGGAGGGGAGGGGGGACGTGCGCGCACAGGCGGGGGCCGGACGGGGGCGGGGGGAAGCGCCCGCGGAGCCGGGCTTCCGAGAGCAGGGCCAGGGGAACACCCGGGGGGGCCCAGAAGGTGGGGGCGGCGGGTAATTGGACAAAGAGCGGTCGCGGGGCGGAATGAGACGAGGGCGACGCGGCGGCCGCGGGCAGGCCAGTAACCGCAGGAGGAGTGCGGGAAGCGGGCGGAGCCAGGGGCGAGGAGGGGGGCCGGTTGACGTACGGCGGGGGGGCGGCAGAGCCGGCTGGGTGGCAGGCCAAGAGGGAGGGAAGAAGTGAGGCAGTGTGCGGGCACCCGGACCGGGAGGGGGAAGCGGAGGCGGGAGGGCGGGTAAAGGAGGGAGGAGAAAGGGAGGGGCAGGGGAGGGGGAGGGGCACAAGCGCACCGCGCGGCCGAAGAGGCCGGAGGCCTAGGGGCCGAAAGACCGAGAGGGCGAGCCGAGGGGCCGAAAGGCTGCGGCGATAGAGGGGGAGCGGAGGGGCAAACGGAGGCGCGGAGACAACCGGGAAACCCCAGAGGGGCGAAAAAGGGAAAGCGGAGAGAAGAGGCGGCAAAGCGCAGGAAAGCCAATACAGAGCAGGACGAAGCAGAGGAAGACGGGGGGGGAGGCCACAGCTGAGCCGATGAAGACGCAGAGGCACATGGCGAAAACGAGCGAATGAGCCCTGAAACAACAGAGGACAGCAGGAGGGCAACGCAGGCGAAGAGGAAACGAGCGAGCGAAGCCTCGAGGCCCGCTAGCGCGGCCCGCGAGCGAAGGAAGCGGGGCCGGAAGCCAAAAGAGAGCGGGGCAGCGAAGAAGGCGAGGAACCCACAAGCAGAACGCCGGGAAACCGGAGAAGGAGAGAGAGGAGAGAGAGAGAGAGAGAGAGAGATGAAGAGAGAAGAGAGGAGAGAGAGAGAGAGAGATGAGAGAAGAAAAACCAGGTGGGGAAGCAGGAAGAGAGAGCGGAGGCAAAACGCGAGGGGAAAACCAGGAGATGACTCGACAGGAGAGGGAGAAGCACAGGCAAAGAGGGAGAACCAAGCAGAGAAAGAGACGAGCAGGGCCGAGGGGCAAAGAGGCACGGCAGCGCAGGCAGAGCATGCAGGCAACGCGGAGCGCAGCACACAAGCACACGTGGGGGGCGCCACAGGACAGGCAGGCCAGACAGGGTAGGCCGGCACGCAGAGAGCCGCGGACACAGCCCCGGAGCCACCCGGCGGGGAGCGCAACACGAAGGGTGGCGGAGCCGCCCAACCGACCGAGGAACCGCAGCGCAGCAGAATGGGGGGAGCGCCAACCAAACAGGGGGACCGCAGCCCAAGAGGGAGGTCAGCGGACCGCCAGCGGGAATAGGACCGCAGGCGCAGGGAAAGGGGGAGGCGCAACCAAACCGGGGGACCTGCAGCCCCAAGAGGGCGAAGGCGGGACCGCCAGGCGAGCGCGGAACCGCCAGCGCAGGAAGCAACCAAGGGGAGCGCAAACCAAAAGGGGGAGGAGGCAGAGATAACACAGAGCAAGCACAGGCAACCCACAGGAAACAGAGGGGACGGAGAAAAACGGAGAAGGAAAACCGAGGCGGGGTCAGCCACAGACGAGGAAGGAGTCCGAAGGGGGGCGAAGAACGGCGCACCTGAGGCAACGGGGACGCAGGCAACGAGCAGTGCATGGTGAGAGAACGCTGGGTAACCGACGAACGGACCGAAACCAGCCAAACAGACGCACACGGAGCGAGACAACGGGGCCGGGGGGACACCACGGGGCGAACGGGGAAACAGCCAAAAGGCGGCGAAGCCCACAAGACCGAAGGTAGGGCAAACCAGCCGGGAGCGCGGGGGCGGGAGGCAACCAAGCCGCGGCGCGGCGGGGCCCGGGGCCGGCTCGACAGAGGGCCGGTGGTACGGCGCCGGGGGCAGCGGGTGAGGTGGCGGGGACCACCTGACCCCCACGGACCCCGCGCGGGAGTCAAACAGGTCAGAGGGCCGGTCGGGGCGAACCCGAAACCAGGCGGGACACTGGGGTAACGCAAGTGAACGGACACCACGATGACCAAGGAACGGGCAAAAACGAAGAAGCAGTGGCACACACCTGACAGGACGGCGGAAACAGTAAAGCAAACACCCGAACATGCGGAAGCCCACCAATGTTGAGACAAGAATAACACAAGAGGAAAAGCCCCAAGGGGACCGAGGGGCGCGAAGCAGAGGGAAAGGAGCAAAAGCAGAGGGCGGCGGGTAACAGCAAGAAACGGCAAGTAGGCAGGAAGAAGAGCACAGAAGCACAAGAAGGCGAGGAGAGCAGCAAGCGCACAGAAAAGAAGCGTCACAGCAGCAATGAGCAGAGCAACAAGAGCAGAAACGAGGCAGCAAGACACAATGGCGAGAGAGGAAGCCAAAGAAGAGAAAGGATGCAAGCGAAAGAGGGGGGAGACTAGGGGGGACCGCGGAGCCGGAAGGAAAGGCCGGGGGGCCGAGGAAGGCGGCGTGCGGGAAAGCGGGCGGCGGTGCTGAGGGCGCCGAACGGGAAGGGCGAGAACGGGGGGGCGGGCGAGAGAGGAGGGGCGGTGGAAGAGCGAGGGCCGCCGAGAACCGGAGGGAGAGAGGAAAGAGGCCGAAGGGGAGGCGAAGGGGGAGGCGGGGGACTAAGCCGAGGCCGGAGAGGACGACGCGACGGGGGGAGGGAGAAGCGGCCAGGGGCCAGAGGGGACCAAGAGGAAGGACATGAAAGAGAAGCCGAAGCAGAGCGGAAGAGGAAAAGACCGACGGCCGGGAGGGGGAGAGAGAAAGAGCGCGAGGAGGCCGAAGGAGAAGCTGACGAGGAAAAGGGGGACGGGCGGGAGGCCGAAGAGGGGGAAAACGCGAGGGAGGCCAAGCGGGCCACGAGGCAGGGGGGACCGGAGGAAGGAGGAAAGGGAAACCGAACAGGGGAAAGCAGAGGGAAGGAGGAGGAACGGGAGAAAGGAAAGAATGAACCGAGGGGAAGGCCCGGAACACGGGGGACAAAGGAGGGCGGGAGAAGCGGGAGAAGCACCGCAAAAGGGAGAGGGGGGAAGAGTGGGCGGCGCGGAAAAAGAGGGGGGCGCAACGGGGGAGGGGAGCTGCGGCGGGAGGGGGCCGAGGGAGAGGGGCGGAACGCAGGAGGAGAGGGAGACCAGGGGGGAGGAGACAGGGGTGGGAGGGGGGCGCGTGTATGTGTTGTCTTGTGTGTATATGCTTATCTTTATGTGATATCAGGCGAGGATAAACAGCCGGAAACAGGCAGATGATTACTGTATATCGATATATCTATATATATCATCTAGTCTGTGTAAATTAGACGAATAAAGTATGAAGAGAGAGGCTGTATATGTCTCTGTGTATATCTATTGTTGGGGGCGAGGCCACGGTCACCAAAAGAGGACACGGCCGGCCAACAGCTGGCAAAGGTGATCAGCGAAACCCCAGGGGCAAAGGGCTGACAGCGAAGCGTGGACACAGAGCCACAAAACGGGAAGGGAGAAGCGAGGACGAGTCAAGGACGATGACGCGCACGGGGCGAGACAGCACACAGCACCGGAAAGAACACAAGAAAACAGGGGACGACGCCCGGGCAGCGAAGAAGGCGGGGAACCCACCAAGACAGGGGAAAGAGCAGACAGAGAGAAGAGAGAAGGGGGAAAGCCAGGGCGAAACGGAAGACAGAGAGAGAAGGCAAAAACCAAGAGGAAGAGGCAACACAAGACGCAACACGCGCAACAAGAACACGGGAACACAGCCCAAGACCACAAAGAACAACAACGACGCACAAGAAGGCGCAAGGAGAAGCGAGCAGCACACAAGAGAGCAAACCCGACAGGCAGAACGCAAAGGAAGAAGACACACAACGGCAACACAGGCCAAGGCAACACAGGCCGGGGGACGACACACGGCACAAGAAGAGAACGCACAACAACGGCGACACAAGCCCGCGGGACAGCACCCAGCACGAGGGGAGAGGCCGGCCGGAGGCCCGGGGCCAACCGGAGGGCGACCCCCAACCGGAGGCGAGCGGCCAACCAGGACCGCCAGGACCCCGGGACACCAAGGCCAACCGGGCCCGCGAGGACCGGCGGCCCCACGCCAACAGACCGCCAACAGAACCACCGAAGGCAGAGGACACGAGGGGACCGAGCACACACACGGCAACACAGGCCGACCCAAGAAACACGGGAACCGGACACAAAGGGCACAACGCCAGAAGCACGGCAGGGCCACCACGAGGACCACGGCAAGACCGGGGGGACGAGGGGCCCAGACCACGAAGCGGGCAAGCCAGGGAAAGCCACACACACAGCACACCACAACAGGAAGCAAGCAACGGAGCACAACGAAGAGAGGAAACCAGACGCAAGCAAGGAAGGGAGCACAGGCCAACAACAACAACGAGGAAGAACACAAGGGAGCAGCAACCAAGAGGAAGGGACAAACAACACACACGCGAGCAGGGAAACACCGAACGAGCAGGCGGAGCAAACGGGGAAACCAAACGGAGGGCCGAAGAACACACAAGACGCAGCACGGGGCAACGAAACACAAGGGGGAACACGGAGCACGAGGCAAGACACCAAAACCGACAGGGAGCCGACCAGAGAGGGCGAGACAGACGAAACAGCAAGAAGACACGCAAAGAGGGCCACAAAAGAACAGCGGGAAGGCAAAAGACCAAAGACCGAGGCAAAAGAAGCACGGGGAACAAAGCCCCCAACAACCACACAGGGACCCCGCGGGGGGACCCACGGGGAGGCCCCGACCCGGGGGCCGCCCGCGGGGACAGACCCACAGCGGGGACCCCGCGGGGGGGCGGCGGGGGGACCCCGACCCGCCGGGCCGCCCGCGGGGACACCCGGGACCAAAAGAAGCCCGGCGGGAGGGGCAGCGCCAAGCGCAAAGGCAAGGCCAAAACAGGCCAAAGCGCACCAAAGACAACAAAAGGACGGGAAGCAAAGGAAGAGCCAAGCAAGGGCAGACAAGAACCCGAAACACAAGCGCGAGAGAGGCAGGGCACAAGACAAGGCAGAAACACGCACAGGGCAGAGCAAAACACAGGGAGAAGCCAAGAAAGAGCACAGAGGGAAGCAAAAGAGAGGGGGGAGAGCAGGGGGGACCGCGGGGAGACCAAAAACCGGCACGGAACACCGCACCAAGCGCCGAGCAAAGGCGCACCGGCCAAACCCACGGCAAGAACAGACCAAAAGAGCAGAAAGAGCCGAGCGGGAAGAAAAGACACCGAAGAGAAACACGAAAAACACAAGAGGAACAGGGAGCGGACCCGCCGAGAGGCCCAAAGGGAGGAAAGGGAGAAGCGGGGAGACAACGCGGGAAGGGGGACAAAGCGGCAACGGGGCGGGGAAGAAAAGCGACGCACCGGGGAGAGAGAAGGGGAGCGAGAGGGGGAAAGGGGAAGGAGAGAAAGGAGGGGGGCGACGAGGGGAGGGGACAAGACGAACACAAGGGGAAAGGGCAAGAAGACCCGGACGAACAGGAAGAGGGGAAGGAACAAGGGAACGCCGGACAAAGCGCAAGGGACAACGGGGACGGGGGGGGGACGAGGCAAGGACGAGGCCCCGACGAGGAAAGGGCAGGAAGGGAAGGAAGGAAAGGACAAAGGGAAAGAGGAGGAAGGACGGAAGGAAGCCCGGAAGGGAAGGGGGAGGGGGGGGGCACAGGCCGCCCCCCGGCAAAGAAGCGGCGGCCCCGAAGCGGGGGGACGACGAAGGAAAAGAAAAGCAAACGGCGAAATGGAATACAAACAGTGGGGACTCAAGAGCGGCGGGCAAGAACATTAAGCGCGGGGGGGCAAAACGTCAATAGAGTCATAAGCGGGGATGGGCAAGCAAGCACAAGAGCCAGGGCAATAGCAAAAGGAGTGCAGAGCAACAAGGAGGGCAAACGGAAAAAAGGGATGAAGCTCGGCAAAGGCTGAGGCGCAACACAAACACCGACGGCGAGCCAACCCACGAAGACACGAACAACTGAACGTCAATAGCCACCAAGAGGTGGTGGGTGGGGACCGTGACGAATGCGACAAAACAACAAAACAACAAGGCAAACGAGCACAAAACGAACAACAACAACAACAATCGCAGACGCGAAGGAGACACAACGACGAATGGGAATGGCGAACAAGATAGCAACAGCGGTCAACGAGAAGGACGTCGCGCGTCGACGTCCCCGAGTGATGCGCGCGCGACGCGTGCGCACGGCCGCGAGCAGGGAACGGAGGCGGCAAGCGGGTGCGACAGGGTACGGCCGTACTGGACGACGCGCAGCGTAGGGACTGGGCAAAAGCGGATAGCCGAAACCGAAACGGCAAACGACAAGGCGAACAACCACGCCAACAAATGAGGAGCACGAACGCCACAACCGGAAGCAAAAACGACAGACAACCGAGCGGAACAACATAACGAGGGAAGAACGAAGGGGCCACAACAAAAGGGCGCGGCGGGCGAACACGGTAGGCAAAGCGGAGAGAGGGCGGCAACGAGGGGGAAGCAACAAAGGAGGCGCCACGACGCAAAGGTGAGAGAAGCTAAGGTGGAAAAGGTACGGGATGCAGGAGAGGATGAAGGGGGGGCACAGGAAGAGCGGCAAACCAACCGGGGGGAACAAAACGAGAAGACAAGAGTGGAGAGATGGGGGGGAGGGGGCACAATGGGAAGACAAGAAAGAAAGAGAGGGGAGAGAGAAATAGAAGGGACCAGGAAGAAAGCGAACGGCACCGAAGCCGAAACGCCGGCTGCAAAACTGGCCAACGAGCGACTGCAAACGAGGACGCGCAGCCGAACGAAAAAGTCCACAAGAGAAACTGAACACCACAAGAACCCGAAACGAGAGCACGCGCGGAGTCAGAGAACCAGGGGGCCAGCGGCAAGGAGCGCCGGCGGACGGTGGGCAACCAAAGGAAACAATGGTAGAGCACACGACGACAACTGGGAGAGCGCGGCAGCGCGGGAATCGGGCCCAGCGACACGGCTACAAAAGGCGGCAAGGGAGAGCAAACACGGGGGGAGGACCGGCGCGCCCCGGACGGGGCGAACAAGCCCAACGCGGGGAACGGCAAAACTGACGCAGGCGGCAGGAGAGGGCCAAAACGCGGAACGGGAACAAAAGGAGGAGGCGGAACGCAGCAAAAGAGGCGCCAGAAGAGGGGCAGGGCAACGGAAAAAGAGGAGAGGGGAAGTTGGGAAAGGGGGCAAGAAACTCAAGGACCACGGGACGGAGGAGGGAGGGAGCAAAAGGAGCTAAAGGGGAACGGAGGAAAGAGGAGGGAGGGAACCGGGGACAGAGGCAAAGCAAAAAGGGAACAAGAACTGAGGGGGAAAAAGACAGGAAGGAGGGAGCCGAGAAGGGAACCAAGGCAGGGACTAAGGGAGAGAAGAAGAGCGGCGGCAAGAGCAGGAAAGGGGGCACGACGGCCGGCGAAACGGCGGCGGACGAAACGGAGGCGCGCGACCGCGACGCAACGCGGCGGGAACGCGGAGAACGGGCCAGATGCCGGCAGAAGGAGGGCACCGCCGCAGGCCACAAGAGGGGGGCCGAAAGAACACAAGAACAAGCGGGCGGAAGAAAAGGAGCACGGTCGCAAAAAGGGGAGGGGGGTGGCGAGGGGAAGAAGAGAGGGACGAGGGGCAAGGGAACGCTTCGGCGAAAAACCAAGCGAACGCCCGTAAACGGAACACGCCCAAGGAAGGCACACAAGACGAAGCGAGGGCCAACAAAAGGGACAGAGCGGACGGCAACGGCGTGCCCACGGGCAGCGAGGGCAACGACGGGAGGAAGCGGTGCATGCGGGGCGAGGGCCGACGTCGGACACAGGCCGTGGAGGCGACGGCACGGAGCCCAGGGGGCGGGCCACGGGGAGGCGGACGGCGCGACGGGCGGCGCCAACACGAGCAACGGGGGGGGAGGCCGCGGAAGGCGCCTGCGGAACCGGCCACGCAAAGGACGGAGGACCGGGCGGGCCACATAGCAAAGCACGCGATGCGAGGGCCCAAGACAAGCCAACGCGGGGGGGGCACGGCCACACGGCGGGCAAACTGGAGGGCCGGCCGGAGCCGGGAGCGGCCGGAGGGGGGAGGGAGCGGACGGCGCGGAGAAAACGGCGCGGGGAGGGGCGCGGGGGGACCAACACGAGGAGCCAGCCAAACGCCGAACCACGGGGGAAACACGGGCGGCAAGCGGGGCGGGCGCGGGCGCCGGGAGGCGGAACGGGCGAACGCGGGAGAGGGCAGGGCACAAAGGGAGGCCGCCGGGAGGAGCAGGAGAGAACTCGTGGCGGGGAACGGCACGGGCAGGGCGGCCGAGCGGAACGCCGCGAGCTGGGCGACAACGGGCCGGGCAAGCAGCCACCACGAGGCCGCGGCGGGCGAGGGAAGAACGGAGCCAACCGGCACCGGGCCGAGCGCCGGGCGACCACAACCGGGGAGGCGGGGCAACAGCGGATCCACGGCGGCCAGCACGGGGGGATCGGGTGCACCGCGGAAGCACGCGGACGGGGACGGAGACGGGCGACGAGGGGACGACGGGCACGAGGCCCAGGCGGAAGAGGGGGGGAGGAGGAGGGCGGGCGAGGGCGAGGGGAGCGGCGGCAGAGGCAGGGAACGGAGGTGATACGCGGGCACGGGGGACGGCGGCGGAAGACCGGCACGACGGCGCGAGGGGGGGAGCCGCGACGGCGACGGAACAGCACGAGAAAGTGAGAAACGGAGGGCCCGCACCCGGACCGGGGGCCGGAACAGAAAGAGAACCAAAGCTAAAAGGAGAACAAAGACCAGGAATCACAACAGAAAAGGACAGAAGAACGCACTACCGCACCGCGCGCCGAAAGGCCGAAGCGAACACGGAGAGGCGGAGGGCGCGGAAAGGCGCAAACCACACGGAAGCCACCGGAGAAGCGGCGAAACGGAACCCGGCGAGGCGCAACAAGGCGTTAGTACCCAACGGCGAACATCCCGGAAAACAGGCGAGGAAAAGCGCGGAAACAGCAGAGAACGGAACGAAACAACAAACACAGCGGAAGACGAAAGAGAGAGACAGGAGAGACAGGAGCCGGAACACGGGGGGCGTAGGCCACGGGCACCAAAAAGGAGGAAGCACGCAGACAAGCGGCTAAGGGGGACAGCGGAAACCCAGGGGCCAAAGGGCGACAGCGAAAGCGGCACACAGGCCAAATTAAAAAAACGAAAAGGGAGAAGCGGAGAGCAAGACGAGACGGGCACCGGCTGAGCGACAGCAACGGAAAGAACACAAGAAAACAGGGGACGACGCGCGGGCAGCGAAAAGGCCGGGTAACCACCAAGACACGGAAAAAGCATGACAGAGAGAAGAGAAGAAGGGGGAAGATCCAGTGGGCGAACAGAAGACAGAGATAGAAGGACAAACCAAGAGGAGAGGCACACAAGACGCCTACGCGCAAGACAACAACAACCGGGAACACAGGCCAGACCAGAGGAACAACGACGACGCACTAGAACGGCGCAAGCAGGAGCGAGCAGCACACAAGAGAGCAAAAACCGACAGGCAGAAGCAGAGGAGAAGACGGCACCCCGACAACACAGGCCAAAGGCACACGGGCCGGGGGGACGACACACGGCACAAGAGAAGAACGCACCACAACGGCGACACAAGCCGCGGGACAGCACCCAGCACGAGGGGAGGGGGCCGGCCGGAGGCCGGGGCAACCGGAGGGGCGAACCCCACGGAAGAGCGAGGGCCAGCCGGGACCGCCAGGACCCCCCGGACGGCGGAGGCGAACCGGGGCCCGCCGGGACCGGGGGCCCCCGGCCACAGGCCCGCCAACAAAACCACGAAGGGCAGAGGACACAAGGTGGACCGGAGGACACACACAGCAACACAGGCCGCCAAGATAAGACGGGAACCCGGACACAATATGGGCACAACGCCAGAGCATCGGCCAC
>NW_017617852.1:0-12110 GCF_001879475.1 Ipomoea nil | reverse complement strand
TGAACTATAATTCCACAATCTATGAACTAAAATTTCATAATCTAATCTATGAACTAAAAATTCCAGAATGAATGAACTAAAATTCCAGAATCTATGAACTAAAATTTCAGAATGGATGAACTACAATTCCATAATCGATGAACTATAATTCCAAAATCAATGAACTAAAATTCCATAATCTATGAACTAAAATTCCATAATGAATTATCAACATAATGCCGTTGCTGGGAATCAAACCTGATTTTTTTTTTAAAGGGGAGACGCGCATTTTTAATAAAACGACGTCGTTTTTGCATCCGTATGCACCACGCATGGTGCATACGGATGCACAGCATAACTACTCGTAAAATTATGCACTTAAAAATATTATTTGGGTCGAAATTATTTGAAAAATGACATTTTTCATCTTTGAGTTATGCATAAAGTGTAGATTAAATTTCAAACATATATTTATGTTAAATACTTCCAAAAGGCTGAACCCCAACCCTACGCAAATTATGCTGTGCAACCGAATGCACCTTGCAAGGTGCATACGGTTGCAAAACAGCGCCGTTTTAGTTAAAAAAACGCGCGTCCTACTTAAAAAAGAAATCAGGTTCGATTCCCGGCAATAGCATTTTTATATATCCAGAAATTCATAACTATATAACCACAATTTCATAACTATATATCCACAGTGAATGAATGAAGTAAAAATCCACAATGAATGAATGAATGAAGTAAAAATCCACAATGAATGAATGAATGAAGTAAAATCCACTATGAATGAACTAAATATCCACAATATATGATTGAACTAAATATCCACAATGAATGAACTAAATATCCATAAATTCATAACTATATAACCACAATTTCATAACTATATATCCACAATAATGCTATTGCTGAGAGTCGAACCTGATTTTTTTTTAAGTGGGACGCGCGTTTTTAATCAAAACGACGTCGTTTTGAACCGTATGCACCATGCGCATGTACATTCGGTTGCACAACATAACTATTGCCAACCCTAAGGGGCCCCCACACCGGCCCGTCAGAACATTTGGGAGGAAATCATGGTGTAGTTTATCTAATTATCTATGTAAATAATACGTTAAGTCTATGGTTAATATGTTCCGACCATATATTAACACTAATCCCATAGTGTAGTTTATCTAATTATATGCGATTCATCGATTATTAATACACAATAACAAATTTAAATATTATATATTTCGAAATAATAATGTTAAGTTTCCTTTGTAATAAAAAAATTATCTATATATAATTAATGAAATATCACTAACGTCCACTGGTGACAAGTTGGAGTTAATTTATTAGCAATGTAAATTAAATGGAATTTCACCGGCCGTCCACTGGTGACAAGTTGGAGTTAAATTAGCAATGTATATATAATATTCATAGTAAAATTTTGCATTTAATATTGTACTATTATGCTATATGACATGTTTTATAATAAATGCACCGAGTACATAACAAAAAACCATACATTATATTATCATACCTTCTTATATTAGCATATATATCATTAGTTCATTACTATCCACCGGCAACAAGCTAACTGCCAATCACGATAAATTCGTCAATTCACTGGTGCACAGGTGTTCAAAAATATCAGAGCTCATTTTGGTAATCCCTTGTTCTCAAAAAGTTGAATCTTCGATCCAATCCTAGGCTCGACAGATTATATGAGAGGATGTAAATCATGATAACTCAGCTGAACACAACAGAACATCTGGAGGATGTAAATCATGGTAACTCGAAGTCCGGTCACTTTGGGAGGTTGCTCTCAGAGTGCCGCTGGTGAGACTCGATACCGAATTATTGTTCCCAAACTTCACTCATGTAACCAATTGAGATGTCTATACAGGCGTCCATAGAAAAAACATACTTCTACATGTTATGTAATTCAAATTCTTTAAAAAAGTTGAGTTATATTTATATTAGCGTATAAAATAAATATTTTTCTAATATCAAAACAAATGCTACTTCAAAGTAATCCCAAACATTTCAATTTTTTCCAATTCAATTAGTACACTTTGAAAATTAATTTCACAATTACCTAGTATTCATTTTCAACATATAATATATCAAATTCATCATTTTTGACTAGGTAAATCCAAATCGACTTTGACTTAACCTGACCTGAAATTCAAGTGGAACTCACTCATATTAATATTTCAAAACGACCACTGAAAATGTCAATTTATACATGATACAGAATATTACTGCGAAGTGTATCCCGTGTGTATGTCTCGAGAGTGCAGTGTATATAAAGTGTATCAACAATAGAGTAGTAGAGAGAAGATTGAGCAAAATGGACTTCTTTTATTAAATGTTTAGAGAGAGAGTAGAGACTAGGAAGGAAGAGGAACCCCTAAAATGAAGGGCTAATGCCCTTTATATAGGCACAAGTACATATGAGTTTGACTTTAATCTGTTGATTTTGACCATGACCCCGACTCGACTACAAAACGAGAGCACGGACGTACATGGAGGTCAAAACTGAGATATATTCCCTATCAATAATACTAATTTTTTTTTTTACTATGAACATCCTTGGTGACAAGGATATGATGCTTAAAGTGAATATTTTAACAAGACCAAATATTATAATCATTAATCAGATCGAATGCAACATTACTATAACTATTAAAATACTATTGGAATGAATAATTAAGGCACTTAGCAGTCCCTCATGAGTCATGTTTCACTAAACTGTAATGAGTAACAATGAACTAATTAATCAAATAGTACAGACGTACAGTTTATGTCTTCTCCTAGCTAATAAAATTGAAACACACACATGCATGACATAAAATAACTTTTAAGCGTTGCATTTTGTTTGAAATATATATATATATATATATATATATATATATATATATATATATATATATATAATACGGACCAAATGCAGATATATAATGTGCTTAGGTGCAAACGTGGGGTGAGATGAGAGTCATTGATCTTGTTAAGATCAACGTCTAGAATTAACAAGGATTAAAAAACGCGTACGGTGATTAAAAAAAATGCGGTGGCAATTTGGTCTTTTTGCGTTTATGTCAAACTTAAGGTGCGTGATTTTCCTTCTTAAGGTGCATGGTTTATGTGTGTGTGCTTAAGGTGCGTCAGTTGTTAAAACTTAAGGTGCGTCAGTCTAAAGCTATAGGTTCGTGGTTTTCCTTTTTAAGGTGCGTAATTTTCCTTCTTAAGATGAGTGGTATTTGTGCTTAAGGTGCGTTAGTTGTTGAAACTTAAGGTGCGTTGGCCTAAAGTTTTAGGTGTGTGGCTTTCCTTCTTAAGGTGTGCCATTTTTTTTTTTTTTTTTTTTTTGCTGTCTTAAAATACAACCACTATCCTTTTGCAATCATGTTTCAGCAATCAGTTAATGGAAGTAAAAATGTATGTTTTAATTTATTGCTTATGAGTGGCCAGCTCTGGTGGTGTTAGATATATTAAATATAATATATTTAATATAATATATATTAAATATAATATATCTATAATATATATATAATATATATTTGAGAAGAGAGAGAGAGGGAGAATTGAATTCACTTGATTGATATTTGAAAAAGATTGATACACAGCCTTTTTATAGTAAAGGAGAAATAATAATAAAGCTAAAAATTAGGAATGTATGCTCCATGTACTCCACATACACTAAGCCACATACTGCATACACACCACCCACTACTTAATTTAATTAACAAACTAATTAACTCTTGGTTTAACAATTATAATAATAATATTATTATAACAGGTGGTGATGTCTTCTTAAAATCAATTTTGTAAAGATTTACCTTACCATCAATTAGTTCGTAAACATACACCACAACTCGTAGGCTTTTGATATCCATGAGAACAAAACTGAGGTTAACATCATAAGTAACACTGTTGTGAGCGCCAGTTACAAATTCTGAGTTTATAACAACGCTATTTTTTTCATTGATTTGAGCCGTTGATCTAGATTAGATCAACGACTTAAATCTAACCACATCTTTCACACCAAAAATTTGGACAAAATCATACCTGCAAGATAACATCAATAAAGATTATTGTGCCTAATCAAACCTTTGTGCCTAATTAAACCTTTCAGAAAACTTTTAAAAATAACTCATTATTATCATTGAAAAAAAAAAAAAAACTCGTCATTATCATTTAATCAATGACATAATTATATTCTTTATGAATATGTGTGATTTAACAAGTCCAATCCAACCCATAACCTCTGGAATAGTTTTAAGTGATAATAACAAGGGTCTCTCCTGCCAAGCATATTGTACTCAGATGGCATGTAGTGACTTTTCTCATGTGGAAGATCATGAGATCGAGTTTAAGTGGAGACGTTGTTGACTTGATAAGGTCATGAGATTGAGTTTAAGTGGAGGCGTTGTTGACTCACTGTTGGAAGGCCGTGACTCTGTGTGCAACATAATAGCCATTAGCATGTATATATATATATATATATATATATATATATATATATATATATATAAACAACATAATATAAGTATGAAAAAATCTAAAATGTGAATCCGTATAATACTATGAAAAATACTTTGTTTTCCAAAATATCTGATACAACACGACACAATATTTATCAACACCTTAGAACTTCCCATTAAATATATAATATATAAAATATACTATGTATTATAAGAATATTAATACTATATAAACACCCACTTTTTACTGCCTACTAATGTATAGCATGCATCCTCCGATTGACTTAGGAAAAGAAATCTAGCCCGCAGAAGGTAAGCTCACAAGTTTAATAAGCAGTATAAGTGAGTAAATTCCTTATGCATATTAACATTTGGCCTTGTCTGTTGAATCATTAACTTATTTTAATTTACATTTTCAAAAATACTCTGTCGAGCTAAGGTGTGGAAGGCATTGGAGTTGGGAATTCAACTATTGTTTTAGGGCAAGGAAAAGTAAATATCTAACACAATTTTTATTATATTTATTTTATTTTATTCTTCTCATAAAATTTAAACATTTGATAAGAGTTTTATATATTCTTCATTTATCCATTTGCCTAATAAAAGAATAGTTTAGCGTCAATTATAAGTCTTCACTATTCCCTCATTGATGTCCGACCTGGATCAGGACGTGAAAGACTATAGAGTCCACATGTGTATATAATACAAACCACTTGTTCGATACCCGGCCAGAACATACACTATATTTATGTATGATTAGTTAGTTATAATTTAGTTCATGTGGCCTGGGAAAACAAATTAAAGCAGCTTCAATTCAGTTGCTACCTTAGTCCCCAACTACCTGTTTTTCGCTAGTTTTTTTCAGTATCGTTAGATTATATTTTGATCTAATAGTTAAGTCATAGAGGCAGGCTGGGAATAATGGAGAATGAAGACGGAAAGGGTAACAACGTTAACGGGCTTGTCTCCGTTGAAAACCCGAAATCACAGAGCCGCCTTGGGCGGTTGTTTCAACGGCAATGCTACCCGCCGCACTTTCTCAACAAGGTTAGTTTGATCCATGCATGATCGTCTTGCATGCGACGGTGAAATCCTGTCGGAAAATCCTTAAAAGTTCTGTTGATGTTGGAGCTAGAATGAATGTTCTTTTCTCGATGTAATTGAGGTTTTTTTTTTGCAGGTGGTTGCGGAGGTCATAGCGACGTATTTGTTGGTGTTTGTGACGGCGGGATCGGCGGCCATTAGCGCCAGCGACGCGCACAGAGTGTCGCAGCTAGGAGCGTCCGTGGCCGGTGGCCTCATCGTGACGGTGATGATATATGCCGTCGGACACATCTCCGGCGCGCACATGAACCCCGCCGTCACCTTTGCCTTCGCCGCCTTCCGACATTTTCCATGGCGACAGGTCACTCTTTCCTCATCATCACCGCCTACTTCGTTCTATAATTCTTCTCTCCCTCAATTAAATTCCTCTCATTTTTTATATTTAATTTGTCATATATTCTCGTTGAATTCAAAGAAGTATTACTATGTGTTTTGTAATTAAGTAAAACATTAAAAGCCTTTGAACTTGTGGTCTAGTGACACGTAGTGACTCTTCCAAATGAGAAGTGATGAGTTTGATCTCTAGTGAAGGCGGTATTAACTTTTTTATGTTTTAGTAAGTTGGGAAAGTAGTTATGAGATAAACGACTAACAGTCACTACCGAAAATACTCCATTCTTATGCAATAGCTCACAAATTAATATGCAAGAGAGAGTATTGAATAAAGCGCAAATTATGCCAAGAGAGAATATTGAATAAAGTTATGAATTTGTTTAAAATGATTGTTGGATAAAGAAACTTTAGAAGCAATAGTAAAAAGATGAAAAAAAAAAATATATGTATATATAAAAGTGGAATCATTCCACTATTTAAGTGACATGAATTAAATACCACCCGAATATCCACCCCAACCCATGTTGTGTCATAGGCAGTGGTCGGGTAGGTGAGGCAAATGTTATAACTTATACAGATATGCACATGTCAATGGAATTGATTGACATATAACTTCCCTCGTTATTTGGTAAATGTACCATTTATTTTTCACTTTTTAGTTATCTACTTATCAAGAAAAATGAATAAATATTCCCGTTAATAAATAGTTATGTGTTGAGCATATGTACATTTAATGTTCAACTATCAAATTGTTGAAGGAGAACACATAGTTCAATAGATTATACGTTCGAACTTATCTCATACCAATGAAACATATATATCCTTCAATAGTGGAGGACATATTATATTGCAACTTTAGTGGCAGGCCATATATATTATATTGCAACTTTGTACAATAATGGAGACATTTTTTAATAGTGTGTTGAGAGGCATGGCATACTATCCATGAATTATTGTGTTTGTGGTGGTCATTAATGATAAGGGAGGGCATGGCCATTAATTATTATCTATAGTCATAAACTTTTGGTGATGAGTATTGAGTAGAGGTAGTTCATATGTATTTATCAAAATCCAGACACAATCAATAAATTCTAACAATGACCCCAGAACAGGGACATAACAACGTAACAGGTGTTTTTCGTGTTAATGGCCATGGCCGTAGTGTTTGTTACCATAAAGGAACACAATTTATTTTAATTCCCTATTTTCTATTTTCTGCATAATGTTCATTTTATGTACTTAATTGTGGTTTTAATTTGTTCAATAATGGTAGCTGAAAATGGCATATTAATTTATAGGTACCATTCTATGCGGCGGCACAGGTGACCGGAGCAACATCGGCGGCGTTCACTCTCCGTGTAATCTTAAACCCCATTAGACGTATCGGCACGACAACGCCGTCGGGGAACAACTATGTTCAAGCCCTAATCACGGAAATCGTTGTCACGTTTTCTATGATGTTTGTCACCTCCGCTGTCGCCACAGACACCAAAGCTGTAAGACATCTCTAAGCTTTTAGCTGAAACGAAACACATTATTTTTTTAACTGAATTTTTCAGGTCGTCACAGACACTAAACCTATAAGACATTTCTAAGCTTTTAGCTGAGACGAAACACATTTCTTTAACTGAATTTTCTCGATCATGTCATAGATCGGGAGCTGGCTGGCATTGCAGTGGGTTCGGCCGTGTGCATTACTTCAATCTTTGCTGGGTAATTACAGAACCCGAAATCCCGTAAACTTGACTAGATTAGTTTTATCTGAAACTCGTTATGAACAGGCCGATATCGGGGGATCGATGAACCCAGCAAGGACCATAGGGCCTGCAATAGCAAGCAACGATTATAAGGGCATATGGATCTACATTGTCGGACCTGTTTGCGGGACGCTGCTGGGGGCATGGTGCTATAGCTTTATCCGCCTCACAGACAAGCCCACCCACGCCGTCCAACCGCAACATTTGCCGTCTTTCCAGTTGCGGAGAATGAAGAACGACAACGTTGAACACACGGCGGCTGATGTTCGGGATCCCCTCAATGCTCTGTGATCTATGGTTTCTTGGTTATCTATATATGTAACCCAGGCCAGAAACCAAAGCTTCTTGGATGTAAATCTGATGACCATCCATTATGTGTTTAATTTGTACCTAATAAATATGAAATGTTCTGGTTGTACTATACAGTTATTATGTTTATATAAACGACTATGGGTGGATTATTTTTATTCTATCACATAGATACCAAGTTGAATGATGTGTTTTGTTTCTATTAATAATGTTAAATTAATAATTGAACTGAACATTTATAATTTATATATTACATTATGTACAAACCAAAAATAATCGGGATTTGTCCTTCTCATCCTATGCTAAAAGCTCTCAATTTAATGCACTTTCTCGAAGTGTTCTACTTTCTATTTGGTTTGTCAAGTGCATAATTTGTGTGTTTAAAATCGTTGTGAAGCTTCAACACCCTTAAATACTTTGAGAAAAACAAAAAATTAATAGGCAAGAATATTTTGAGCGAGAATTAATTGTGTCATATACTTTACCCCAATTGTTATATCGTGGAACAAAGTCCACAGTGCACTGTAGACCCTGGTCCAATATACATAATTTGACTTTATAATGTACAGAATTCATGTTCATAATGTACAAAATTTATATTCATAATACATATACACATAAATATCATAATGAACATGAATTCTGTGTATTATGAACATGAATTCTGTACATTATAAATATGAATTATATGTATTATGTTAAGTGTTTATGTGTCTTTATTATATCGTTTTATGTGTATTATAAATATAAATTCTGTAAATTATGAACATGAATTTCTATACATTATAAAATTAAATTATGTGTATTGGAGCAGGATCCACAGTATGCGCCATGCATGGCGCATACGAATGCAAAAACGACGTCGTTTTGCATCAAAACGCGCATCCTACTTAAAAAAAATCAATTTCGATTCCCAACAACAACATTATGTTATTCATTTTGTAATTCATTCATTCTGGATTTTTAGTTATAAAATTCTGGATGTATAGTTATGCAATTCTGGATGTATAGTTATGCAATTCTGGATGTGTAGTTATGAAGTTATGGATGTGTAGTTATGTAATTCTGGATTTATAGTTATGAAGTTATGAATGTGTAGTTATGAAGTTATGGATATGTAGTTATGCAATTCAGGATTTATAGTTATGAAGTTATAGATGTGTAGTTATGCAATTCTGGATTTATAGTTATGAAATTATAGATGTGATAAAATTATGGATGTGTAGTTATGCAATTTTGAATTATTATTTTTTAAGTTAGACGTCAAAACGACGTCGTTTTTACATATGGTGCATACGGATGCACATCATAACGATTGCAATATATATTGCGCTTTACCCCTATTTGGACTGGTCCAAAAACTATGGGACTGGATCGCCATCCTGTATTCCTGTTAATGAACCCAAAGCCCAAAGTAGGATTTAACAATCATTATGAGTTGGACCCGTGTCCAGCATGCGGGCTGTTATGCCATGGAACCGTGTTCACCATGGTTGGTGAACACGGTTCCATACGACACCGTTTAGAGTGAGTGGGACTAACGGTGCCCGTAAGTGGCACCGTTAACTCCACCACTCACATTTTTTTTTTTTTAAATTAAACGCACCATAGCATTTCCGCTTCTCCACTACGCCATTTCACTTCCTCTCCAAGCAACCTCCATCGCTCTGCTCTCTGGAACACCACTCTCGAGCTCTCTTCTATCGCTTCATCTTCCCCAGCCATTTCCTTCGATCACTCTCAAACACTCTGCTCCACAGCCATTCACCTCTGCTCTCGATTCCTCGTTCTCGCATTTGTAAAACAAAATTTGACGTTCTCACGTAGCTACCAAAGGATACAGCCTCTCCATTGCTCATTCTCAACGTTCCTTCACTTGTATTACAGGTATTTTCGTGTTTATGATTTAGGGTATTTGTATTCTGTGTACATATTTCGAAATTTTGAAATGGGTTTTGAATGTAATGTTATGAGCTTATGAATGTATATCTGTAGCATTATATACGTGTAGATTAACCATTATGAATTGATTCGTATATGCTTTTTACTGCTGTTTATTCACTTTCTATGCAAGCTTTGAATGTCCATAACGTCCATTCACTTATGTATTTTATGTCATGCAAATATGTATTTTATGTCATGCAAATATGTATTTTCTGTGTGAGATTATGAATTTTCTATTGTGCCTATGAAATTACATTTTTGCTGTTATGAACTTTCTTATATGTGGTTATGTATTTTCTGTTAGAGATTATGAATTTTCTCGTATGAGAGTATGAATTCTGTATTGTGAGTTGTCAATTTTATGTTCTGTAGTTATGAATTTTCTATGTTGCAGTTATGAACTTTCTGTTTTGGAGTTATGAATTTTCTGTCCTGAGGTTATGAATTTTCTTTGTGAGATATTATGAATTGTATGTTACTATACTATCAATTATATGTGACTGTTATTGATGGACAATATGGAATTATGGATTTTCTCATATGAGATTATGGATTCTGATCTATATTGCAGTTATGAACTTTCTGTTCTAAGGTTATGAATTTTCTGTTCTGGTATTATGAATTTTCTTTGTGAAATTATGAATTTTATGTTACTATATTACCAATTATGTGTAACTGTTATTGAAGGACATTATATTATTTTCGGTAGAGCATGGCTGGATTTATTCGGCACTCCCCATCCCCCCTCTACTGAAATAAGGAATATATTTTCCTTCCATCAATCTATATTATATGTTGTATATGAGTTACTTGCTTTCTAACGTTTTTAATAAAAGCAATGGACACTGCTCAACGAAGGACAACACGCTCACAAACAAAGGCAGTCTTGAGCTCTCAAGCTGCAGAACCATCACAACCCTCACAGACGGCGGCTGAACACAACACTGCAGTCACCCCTACAACAAAAAGCAAAGAAAACGAACAACACGGGCTGTACTTGACTCACAGGCTGCTCAACCATCCCAGCAGCACTCTGATGACCTGCTCGAGCAAGAAGTTATTAGAGAAAAGAGGTCAAAGCAAATAAATGACAGACATAGGGGCAACACAGACATTGGAGGTGATTGTGCAGAGGGGAGTTCTACTCCCTACTTCAGCACACGGATGGGACCAAAGACCATGTTTAGGCTTGTACAACAACTACTGCCAGAACAAAAACAAGCTGTCCGTGATATTGGATTTGGAGCCCTGTTGGACCTTCAATTGTGCGCAAATGAGTCACAATTAGTTCAGTATTTGATAGCCAACTTTGAGGTTTTCCAAACACATTTCAAGCTGGAGAACGACAAGCTCACAGTTGATGAAGAGGACGTTGAGTACACTCTTGGCATTCCAAGAGGAGAAAAGAAGGTTGTTGAGGCCCCAAAATATGATGAACAGGGGACACCAGAATACAGGGCTCTCTTGAAAAGCTGGAGGGAACGGTGGAATATTAAGCTTGGTTCCCCAGTCACTACCCAGATGGGAGATGTCATAGTTCAGAGGGAGATTCTGGAGATGACTTTAAGAGAGACTTCATGGTCTTGACTGTTTCATGCATGATGAGGGGATTTCAGAACCGCTACTGCAACAACAGAATCCTCAACTCCTTGATTAATGTTGACGAGATAAAGGAGTACAACTGGTGTGGCTACACCTACAACTCTCTGATCAAGTCCATTGAGCAGTACAGGAAGAAAAGTAATAGCTTCTTTACTGGACCAATGACATTCATATTGGTAAGCTCTAGCTCCACTTATGAATCTTATGATATTCAGATTGTAGATTATATGTGTTAGATTATGAATTTTCCTCTATGTGATTATGAATTTTTCTCTATGTGATTATGAACTTTCCTCTATGTCTCAGATTATGAATCTTCCTTTATCTGATTATGAATTTTCCTTTATGTGATTATGAGTTTTCCTATATGTGATTATGAATTTAGAGTATGTGCTTATGTATTTTATGCTATTCAGATTTTATGAGAATTATGTGTCAGATTATGAATTTTCCTTTGCCAGATTATGAACTTTCATTTACCAGTTTATGAACTTTCCTCTATGTGATTATGAATTTTCCTCTATGTCTCAGATTATGAATCTTCCTTTATCTGATTATGAATCTTCCTTTATGTGATTATGAATTTTCCTATATGTGATTATGAATTTTG
>NW_017617851.1:5000-7500 GCF_001879475.1 Ipomoea nil | reverse complement strand
GCGGACTCATGCGGAGCAAGGGTGCCTAACTTGCGGACAGTTGCGGAACGAGTGTGCCGAAGTTGCGGACTTGTGCGGAACAAGGGTGGCCTAAGTTGCGGACTTATGCGGAACGAGTGTGCCTACGTTGCGGGCATATGCGGAACGAGTGTGCCTACGTTGCGGGCATATGCGGAACGAGTGTGCCTAAGTTGCGGACTCATGCGGAACGAGGGTGCCTAAGTTGCGGACTCATGCCGGTACGAGGGTGCCTAAGTTGCGGACTCATGCGGTACGAGTGTGGCCTACGTTGCGGGCATATGCGGAACGAGGGTGCCTAAGTGCGGACTCATGCGCGAAGGGAGGCGGACAGGGTGGGGCCTAAGTTGCGGACTCATGCGGTACGAGGGTGCCTAAGTTGCGGACTCATGCGGTACGAGGGTGCCTAAGTTGCGGACTCATGCGGTACGAGGGTGCCTAAGTTGCGGACTCATGCGGTACGAGGGTGCCTAAGTTGCGGACTCATGCGGTACGAGGGTGCCTAAGTTGCGGACTTATGCGGAACAAGGGTGCCGAGGTTGCGGAATTATGCGGTACGAGTGTACCCAAGTTGCGGACTTGTGCGGAACGAGGGTGCCCAAGTTGCGGACTTATGCGGAACGAGGGTGCCGAGGTTACGGAATTATGCGGTACGAGGGTGCCGAGGTTGCGGACTTATGCGGTACGAGGGTGCCCAAGTTGCGGAATTATGCGGTACGAGGGTGCCGAGGTTGCGGACTTATGCGGTACGAGGGTGCCCAAGTTGCGGACTTATGCGGAACGAGGGTGCCGAGGTTGCGGCATTATGCGGTACGAGGGTGCCCAAGTTGCGGACTTGTGCGGAACGAGGGTGCCCAAGTTGCGGACTTATGCGGAACGAGGGTGCCGAGGTTACGGAATTATGCGGTACGAGGGTGCCGAGGTTGCGGACTTATGCGGTACGTGGGTGCCCAAGTTGCGGAATTATGCGGTACGAGGGTGCCGAGGTTGCGGACTTATGCGGTACGAGGTGCTTTAGTTGCGGAATTATGCGGTACGAGGGTGCCGAGGTTGCGGACTTATGCGGTGCCCAAGTTGCAGACTTATGCGGAACGAGGGTGCCGAGGTTGCGGACTTATGCGGTACGAGGGTGCCCAAGTTGCGGACTTATGCGGAACGAGGGTGCCGAGGTTGCGGCATTATGCGGTACGAGGGTGCCCAAGTTGCGGTACGAGAGTGCCCAAGTTGCGGAAAGTTGCGGTACGAGAGTGCCCAAGTTGCGGACTTATGCGGAACGGGGGTGCCGAGGTTGCGGAATTATGCGGTACGAGGGTGCCCAAGTTGCGGAAAGTTGCGGTACGAGGGTGCCCAAGTTGCGGAAAGTTGCGGTACGAGGGTGCCCAAGTTGCGGACTTATGCGGTACGGGGGTGCCGAGGTTGCGGAAAGTTGCGGAACGGGGTGGCCGAGGTTGCGGAAAGTTGCGGTACGGGTGTGCCGAGGTTGCGGAAAGTTGCGGTACGGGGGTGCCGAGGTTGCGGAAAGTTGCGGTACGGGGGTGCCGAGGTTGCGGAAAGTTGCGGTACGGGGGTGCGAGGTTGCGGAAAGTTGCGGTACGGGTGTGCCGAGGTTGCGGAAAGTTGCGGTACGGGTGTGCCGAGGTTGCGGACTTATGCGGTACGAGGGCGCCGAGGTTGCGGAAAGTTGCGGTACGGGTGTGCCGAGGTTGCGGAAAGTTGCGGTACGGGGGTGCCGAGGTTGCGGAAAAGTTGCGGTACGGGTGTGCCGAGGTTGCGGAAAGTTGCGAAACGGGGTGGCCGAGGTTGCGGAAAGTTGCGGTACGGGGGTGCCGAGGTTGCGGACTTATGCGGTACGAGGGCGCCCAAATTGCGCACAGTTGCGGACGGATGCGGAAAAATATCACGCAACAGAGGTTCACCCGCCAGCCACCCCAGTACTTTTTACGACGGTTCTGTGTTATGCCTTGGCCTATGTCGTTTTACGTCGTTCTCGTGCCAAAATGGCATATACATTTGTTTTAGAGCTTATTGTACTACTTAATTAGTGAGGCAAAAACGAAATGCCATATATTCCTCTCACATTCCCAACAATCCCAAGTACTTGGCTAAAGTCAGACAAGGAACTTTGCGGACAGCTGGGCATAAATTTGGACATCGTCGTTTTCAATGAAATAATCATCCAAACGCTTTGAAATTTACCAAGCATTGTTAAAATGCTCTAAACTAAAGGACCATGCAATAACATTTGAAAAAAAATGCACGGAACCACCCGAAATGACCGTGTGATTTACGGGACAAACCGTGTCTACTGCTGTCACTGGGGTTTTTTTTTTTTTAAACTACTATAGGGGGGGTATGGTAGTTGAGGTGCCGGTCGACTTTTTTCGGAACGTGTTGGGACGGGCCCCCTCGTCCTGTAGGCCTCGTATGAGTGTTCCCGCCGCTCATACGTATTTTTGGGGACCGGCATAGACCCATCGGAGTC
>NW_017617850.1:2500-5000 GCF_001879475.1 Ipomoea nil | reverse complement strand
ACGGCCGTTTTTTTGCATGTCCGTCTCGGTCAGATCCGGACGTGTCGTCGAACGAGTGCTGTGGAGGAAGCCCTCGAGGAATGAAAGGCCTCGAGCAATACAATATTTCTATCCTCTTGCGAGGTCGGTCAACCCCCACGCCCGACGACACGTACGCTGCACTGCGCTACGCTGGGCGGGTTCATTGCGAACGCCCGCCCTCCGCCCCTACGGCGCACCGTAATTCGTTAACGAACAGCTTACTAGACGATTGGACACGTGCCTCGGCAACTCACAACCTACTGACGGTATATTGCAGATTCACGTTTGCTCGATTGACCGAATTCACGTGCCAATGATGTTTTTTTGCATGTCCGTCTCCGTCCGGTGCGCCGCCCCGCCTTGCGACTCCGATGGGTCTATGCCGGTCCCCAATAATACGTACGAGCGGCGGGAACACTCGTACGAGGCCTACGGGACGAGGGGGGCCCGTCCCAACACGTTCCGAAAAAAGTCGACCGGCACCTCAACTACCATACCCCCCCTATAGTAGTTAAAAAAAAAAAAACCCCAGTGACAGCAGTAGACACGGTTTGTCCCGTAAATCACACGGTCATTTCGGGTGGTTCCGTGCATTTTTTTTCAAATGTTATTGCATGGTCCTTTAGTTTAGAGCATTTTAACAATGCTTGGTAAATTTCAAAGCGTTTGGATGATTATTTCATTGAAAACGACGATGTCCAAATTTATGCCCAGCTGTCCGCAAAGTTCCTTGTCTGACTTAGCCAAGTACTTGGATTGTTGGGAATGTGAGAGGAATATATGGCATATCGTTTGCCTCACTAATTAAATAGTACAATAAGCTCTAAAACAAATGTATATGCCATTTTGGCACGAGAACGACGTAAAACGACATAGGCCAAGGCATAACACAGAACCGTCGTAAAAGTACTGGGGTGGCAGGCGGGTAAACCTCTGTTGCGTGATATTTTCCGCATCCGTCCGCAACTGTGCGCAATTTGGGCGCCCTCGTTCCGCATAAGTCCGCAACCTCGGCACCCTCGTTCCGCATAAGTCCGCAACCTCGGCACCCCCGTTCCGCATAAGTCCGCAACTTGGGCACCCTCGTACCGCAACTTTCCGCAACCTCGGCACCCTCGTACCGCAACTTTCCGCAACCTCGGCACCCTCGTACCGCAACTTTCCGCAACCTCAGCACACCCGTACCGCAACTTTCCGCAACCTCGGCACACCCGTTCCGCATAAGTCCGCAACCTCGGCACCCCCGTACCGCAATTTTCCGCAACTTGGGCACTCTCGTACCGCATAAGTCCGCAACTTGGGCACCCTCGTACCGCAACTTTCCGCAACCTCGGCACCCCCGTACCGCAATTTTCCGCAACCTCGGCCCACCCGTACCGCAACTTTCCGCAACCTCGGCCCACCCGTACCGCAACTTTCCGCAACCTCGGCACCCCCGTACCGCAATTTTCCGCAACGTCGGCCCACCCGTACCGCAATTTTCCGCAACGTCGGCCCACCCGTACCGCAACTTTCCGCAACCTCGGCACCCCCGTACCGCAACTTTCCGCAACCTCGGCACCCCCGTACCGCAACTTTCCGCAACCTCGGCCCACCCGTACCGCAACTTTCCGCAACCTCGGCACACCCGTACCGCAACTTTCCGCAACCTCGGCACACCCGTACCGCAACTTTCCGCAACCTCGGCACCCTCGTACCGCATAAGTCCGCAACCTCGGCACCCTCGTACCGCATAAGTCCGCAACCTCGGCACCCTCGTACCGCATAAGTCCGCAACCTCGGCACCCTCGTACCGCATAAGTCCGCAACCTCGGCACCCTTGTACCGCATAAGTCCGCAACCTCGGCACCCTCGTTCCGCATAAGTCCGCAACTTGGGCACCCTCGTACCGCAACTTTCCGCAACTTGGGCACTCTCGTACCGCAACTTTCCGCAACTTGGGCACTCTCGTACCGCAACTTTCCGCAACTTGGGCACCCTCGTACCGCAACTTTCCGCAACTTGGGCACCCTCGTACCGCATAATTCCGCAACCTCGGCACCCTCGTTCCGCATAAGTCCGCAACCTCGGCACCCTCGTACCGCATAATTCCGCAACCTCGGCACCCTCGTACCGCATGAGTCCGCAACTTAGGCACCAACGTTGCGCATAAGCCCGCAACTTAGGCACCCTCGTTCCGCATAAGTCCGCAACTTAGGCACCCTCGTACCCCATAAGTCCGCAACTTGGGCACACTCGTTCCGCATGAGCCCGCAACGTAGGCACACTCGTTCCGCACAAGTCCGGCACTTAGGCACACTCGTTCCGCATGAGTCCGCAACTTAGGCACGCTCGTACCCCATAAGTCCGCAACTTGGGCACACTCGTTCCGCATGAGCCCGCAACGTAGGCACACTCGTTCCGCACAAGTCCGGCACTTAGGCACACTCGTTCCGCATGAGTCCGCAACTTAGGCACACTCGTTCCGCATATGCCCGCA